>NC_134400.1:42464555-42580456 GCF_050003625.1 Haematobia irritans | reverse complement strand
GGTCCAAGCAATATAATTTGTAAAAATTATATAAGATTTAATAGACTTTTTTACGCTGTTCGTATTACAGAAACAGGTGCTAAGAACTAAATAACCTCGTGGAAGTGAGAAATTTTGTTTTGAGTTAGTCTTTATGAAATTGTTTCCGCATCCTGTAAAAACATAAACGTTCATCACAAAAAGTATATGCTACACTCAAAAACAAGTGAACTCTCTATTTCGCTAAAGCTAATTTAACTTTATTTTAGTTCATGGAATTATTATATATGCTATGGAAAAAGTTTCCTTTACTTGAATAATTTTTTGCGTACGTTAGTTTAATGAACTAACAAATGTCATTGAGCTTAACATGGAATCGGGCAGCACTCAGTGATAAGAGAGAAGTTCACCACTGTGGGATCACAATGGACTGAATAGTCTAAGTGAGCCTGATACATCGGGCTGCCACATAACCTAACCTAACCTAACCTAACAAATGGGGAAAAATTATACACAAATTACGCATACAGATTAACTAAATTCGTATTTCTCACAAAATAGTTCATTATTTCTTTAAATTTGTAAATTTTACTACAAATTCATTCATCATGAACTTCGTGTGTCACTAAAGACATTCTTGCAACTTTGAACTCCAATTTTTTCTTCAAACTACAAAATTTGCTTTAGCAAGTGAAAAAAATTATTTATGTCTAATAAATTTTCCTGAATTTGTCGAAAATTATTTACTTGTTACTGTGACCTCGGCGTGATGCCAGCGATTGTAATATTGTTTTGTTAAAATTTTCTAAAAATATTCAAAATGTTCTACAATTAACCAAAAGTTTTCTTCCTGGTGGGTTCACTGTTTAACAGGTTGGCTGATAAGTCCCCGGTCTGACACATAGATGGCATCACTAGTATTAAATGCATATTATTTTTATATAGTACCAACCTTCAAATGATTCGTGTCAAAATTTGACGTCTGTAAGTCAATTAGTTTGTGAGATAGAGCGTCTTTTGTGAAGCAACTTTTGTTATTGTGAAAAAATGGAAAAAAAGGAATTTCGTGTTTTGATAAAATACTGTTTTCTGAAGGGAAAAAATACGGTGGAAGCAAAAACTTGGCTTCATAATGAGTTTCCGGACTCTGTCCTAGGGAAATCAATTGAACAATTGAAATAATTGATTGGTATGCAAAATTCAAGCGTGGTGAAATGAGCACGGAGGACGGTGAACGCAGTGGACGCCCGAAAGAGGTGGTTACCGACGAAAACATCAAAACAATCCACAAAATGATTTTGAATGTCCGTAAAATGAAGTTGATCGAGATAGCAGATGCCTTAAAGATACCAAAGGAACGTGTCGGTCATATCTTTCATCAATATTTGGATATGCGGAAGCTCTGTGCAAAATGGGTGCCGCGCGAGCTCACATTTGACCAAAAACAACAACGTGTTGATGATTCTGAGCGGTGTTTGCAGCTGTTAACTCGTAATACACCCGAGTTTTCCCGTCGGTATGTGACAATGGTGAAACATGGCTCCATCACTACACTCCTGAATCCAATCGACAGTCGGCTGAGTGGACAGCGACCGGTGAATTGTCTCCGAAGCGTGGACAGACTCAAAAGTCCGCTGGCAAAGTAATGGCCTCTGTTTTTTGGGATGCGCATGGAACAATTTTTATCGATTATCTTGAGAAGGGAAAAACCATCAACAGTGACTATTATATGGCGTTATTGGAGCGTTTGAATGTCGAAATCGCGGCAAAACGGCCCCATATGAAGAAGAAAAAAGTGTTGTTCCACCAAGACAACGCACCGTGCCACAAGTCATTGAGAACGATGGCAAAAATTCATGAATTGGGCTTCGAATTGCTTCCCCACCCAGATCTGGCCCCCAGCGACTTTTTCGTGTTCTCAGACCTCAAAAGGATGCTCGCAGCGAAAAAAATTGGCTGCAATGAAGAGGTGATCGCCGAAACTGAGGCCTATTTTGAGGCAAAACCGAAGGAGTACTACCAAAATGGTATCAAAAAATTGGAAGGTCGTTATAATCGTTGTGTTGCTCTTGAAGGAAACTATGGTGAATAATAAAAACGAATTTTGGCAAAAAAATTTGTTTTTCTTTGTTAGACCGGGGACTTATCAGCCAACCTATTATACCCTGCGCCACACTGTGGAACAGGGTATTATAAGTTAGTGCATATGTTTGCAACACCCAGAAGGAGACGAGATAAACACATGGTGTCTTTGGCAAATATGCTCAGGGTGGGCTCTTGAGTCGATATAGCGATGTCCGTCTGTCCGTGAACACATTTTTGTAATAAAAGTCTAGGTCCCAGTTTTAGTCCATTCGACTTCAAATTTGGCACAAGTACGTGTTTTGGCTCAGAATAGAACCCTATTGATTTTAGAAGAAATCGGTTCAGATTTAGATATAGCTCCCATATATACCTTTCGCCCGATATGGACTAATACGGTCCCAGAAGCCAGAGTTTTACCCCAATTTGGTTGAAATTTTGCACTAAGAGTACAATTAGTACACTGAAAAAAAGCATACCCGGTTCCAAAGATTTTGTCTTTACTTTAAAAATTTTGGTATTGATTCCAAAGAAGCGGAGAATAAAAGTAAGGATACTTTTAAGACATAATTCTCTTTCCAATTTGGGATTTGTGTACTTGCTTCTAGGAATCAAATTTTAAATTTTCGCTTTTCAGCTTCTTTTCTTCATATTATATCAAAGTTCTTTAAAAACGTGTTAACGACAACTTTATTTTCCATATTAAGTCTCGACTTCCAGTAGAAATTATGTTATGTTTTAATTAAGAAACGTCTTTAAAATAAAGTGTTGAAAAACATGTCCTATATTTGCACGATTTTTTGCTTTGTAGTCAAGATGCAAAAAGACAACAAATTTAAAGAAAATTTCATTAAATTTAAAGAATTTTTCTGAACTATTAAAGTCAAGTTGACCTTCAACCAAACATTTTTTCTTTCATGTTATGATACCCATTTTTAAGTGAAATCACTTAATTATAAGGACAATACGACTTCATTGAAAAGTTTATCGACTTTTGGACAAAAAAAAAAAACTTTATATTGGAGAAATGCGTCTTCTATGCTAAGCTAAATTTGCATTCGTATTTTAAAGACATGAAATCTTTGACCTCACGACAATATTTTTTTCAGTGTAGTGTAGTCAAGTGTGCCAAATTTTATTGAAATCGGTTCAGATTTAGATATAGCTCCCATATATATCGTTCGCCCGATTTACACTCATATGACCACAGTGGCTATGCGTGCCAAATTTGGTTTAAATCGGTTCAGATTTAGATATAGCTCTCATATATATGTTTTTTCTGATTTCGACAAAAATGGTCAAAATACCAATATTTTCCTTGTAAAATCGCCACTGCTTAGTCGAAAAGTTGTAAAAAGTGACTCTAATTTTCCTAAGCTTCTTATACATATATATCGAGCGATAAATCATAAATAAACTTTTGCAAAGTTTCCTTAAAATTGCTTCAGATTTAAATGTTTCCCATATTTTTTACTAACATCGTGTTCCACCCTAGTGCTTTAGCCGACTTAAATTTGAGTCTATAGATTTTGTAGAAGTCTATCAAATTCTGTCCAGATCGAGTGATATTTAAATGTATGTATTTGGGACAAACCTTTATATATAGCCCCCAACACATTTGACGGATGTGATATGGTATCGAAAATTTAGATGTACAAAGTGGTGCAGGGTACAATATAGTCGGCCCCGCCCGACTTTAGACTTTCCTTACTTTTTTTTCAGTGTGTTCTTCTAATCAAACTTTCTTATAGCAAAAACAAAATCGGAAATGATTTTTGTTTGCTTAAATTTCCTTTGGGAGGAATGAATTAGTTTTTGCGTGTAGCATCAATATCAATTACATTCTTTCAGAAAAATATCAAATCAATTTGAATAAAATGTTGTTTGTAGGAAAATGGGTACTTTGGAAATTTTTGGTAGAAATTGCTGCATTTTTTATTAAATTTAAAAAGAAACATTGTTATATAAAATCTCTAATGTTGAGATATCGACTTGTTAAAATTGTTCCGTTGGTTTTTTAATTTTGGTAACTGCGGCAGCATTTTTCATTAAATTTTATAAATTTTTGGTATGAAAATGTACACTCAAAAAAGTGTGAACCTATATGACACTCAGTTCATATGACATTTAGTTCATGGAATTGTTAAGTTTTGAGAAAGTTTTCTCGACTTTAATAAATTGTTATGTACGTTAAAAAGAGGGAAAATTATACAAAAATGAAGCATACAGATTTTCTCAATTGGTATATCCAAACTAAAATTTCGTTTGGGGGAAGAAAGAAAATAAAGAAAATACTTCATAAATATAGGAAATTTCGTTTGTATAAAGCTTCATTCCGGAGTAAATTATTATAACCTTTACAGCATTGTGCAACACAGTATTATAAGTTAGTACACCCAGAAAGAAACAAGATTGAAAATATTGCTCAAGGCCGGCGTCTGAGCCGATCTTGCTATATCCGTCTGTTTGCTCACACAATTTTGTATTCAAAGTTATAGTTCGCTCGGCTCCTAAAGCCTAAAACTCTGGCCTTGATTTACTTCAAATTTTGCACAAAAACCGAAATTAGTACACTCAAAAAAAGTTTACTTGGATCCAAAGATTTTGACCTTCCTTTAAGGATTTTGGTATTGATTCCGAGCCAAAGATGCGGCTTCTTTAAAGTGAAGACAATTTTTACAGACCTCCCTGGCTTTAAATCTAGGATCGATAAAATTAAAATTGGATACATATCTCCTTCATCGACTTTTTATTCTCTGTTTGCGATATATTAATAAAGGTATTCATGTACAAACAAATTCCAGTTTTAAAATCCAAATTATGCCAAGCAAAAACTGTTTTCTTAATGCTAAAAAAACTTTAAACCAAAGATGCAAATCCTTAAAATAAGTCTTAGCCTATATTTGAAGCATTTTTATCTTAAATTTAAAAATTCAATATGTCAGTTGAGTTAAAGACGATTTCTTTAAATTAAAAATGTTTTTCTTTATTTTAAGGACCATTTGCCTTACTTCAAAGATCTACAACTTCAACAGAAGAACGCAAAATTTCAATATTTGTGTCCTAAATTTAATGAAAAACATTTTTGAAGCAAGGATTATAAACCTTCTTTTAATTAAAATGTCATTATTTTAAAGATTTTTGTCCTTAGCATTGCGTAAATTTCGAGTCCTAAAATTTAAGTTGCGTAATCTTGCATATTAGGTCAATATTTTTTTCAGTGTAGTATCGTTAAGTTTCTATATCCAATATGTATATTTCGCCCGATTTACACCTATATAACCACATCCCTTCAGTGTAAGATATTTTCACTCCGATTCATTTAAATTTTACGCAGAGGGAAAAAGATTATATTATATATGCCAAAGATGTGGTTGAAATCGGTTCAAATTCAAATATAGCTCTCATATATATATCTTTCGTCGGATTGACACTGTTATAACCACAAACTCAGAACTGCCAATTTTGCCGATTTTCCGATTTTTGCCCAAAAATGACGATATTAGCTCCGTTCAAAAATTTGAATAGAAAAAGTTCAGAGCCAGCAAAAAAAGAGTTTTTGCTAGCATTTTCATACATGTAGGAGCTATACCTCATTTTAAATTTACAGTATTAGTATCACTGTTGCCACTCGCCCCAAAAATAAACCACCAAAATATGAAGGAAATTTTACCAAATTAAAAAAAATTTTTTTTTGAAGTTGTTGATCAAATTCTTGTGGTTAAGATATAAACAAATGTTGTTTTATTCGAAAGAAATGTTTTATATTGAATTTATAGAAAATTTTGTTAACATTTTATTTCGAAAGAAAAAGTTGTCAAAATTTTATTTCTATAGAAAATTTTGTCAAAATTTTATTTTTTTTTTCAAAATTTTTTTTCTATATAATATGTTGTCAAAATTTAATTTCTATAGAAAATTTCTTAAAAATTTTATTTCTATAGAAAATGTTGTCAAAAATTTTATTTCTATAGAAAATTTTGTCAAAACTTTATATCTGTAGAAATTTTGCACATTTTTATTTCTATAGAACATTCTTGCAAAAATTTATGTATATAGAACATTTTTGTCAATTTTTTTATTGTAAATTCTTTATTATTTTATTGCTAAAAAATGTTTGCAAAATTTCATTTCTATAGAAAATTTCGTCAACATTTGATTTTTATAGAAGATTTTGTTAATTTGATTTCTATAGAAAATTGTACCTCCTTATTAGAGAGTCAATCAATAAGAGTTTTATGATCAAATTTTGGAAATTGGTTGCCCGATACGTATATACTAAAGATCTTTATTGTTATATTTAAATAAAAATCACAAAAATATTTGTTTTTTTATATTTGTTTTTACAAAGCTGAATTCATTATTCTTTTGTTGTTGGAATGCATAGTAACGTATGTTAATTTTCTGTTTTTTATATGAAATAAACACTTATGTTGTTAACCAAAAATTTAGTTTGGTTTTAATATTATTTATATTGCAGATTTTTTGACAATTTTTAAAATAGAAATGACGATTATGACAATTTATTCGGAAAATAGTGACGATTTTTCTTGAAATTTTATTGGCAGTCCTGCACAAAGCCCAAAGTTTTATACCTTTCTCTCAAATTAGATTCATATACCGAAAAAACAGTGAACCCTCCAGGAAGAAAACTTTTGGTTAATTTTATAAATTTTGTTGAATATTTGTAGAAAATTTTAACTAAACAATATTACAATCGCTGGCATCACGCCGATATCACAAAAATAAGTAAATAATTTTCGACAAATTCAAGAAAATTTATTAGACATAATTAATTTTTTTTCATTTGTTCAAGAAAATTTTGAAATTTGAAGGAAAAAATCGGACTTAAAAATTGCAAGAATGTGTTTATTGATATACGAAGTTTAGTAAAAGTTACAAATTTAAAGAAATAATGAACTAGTTTGTTAGAAATACGAATTTAGTATATCTTTATGCTTAGTTTATGTATAATTTTTTCCCCATTTTTAGTTAGTTTAACTGACGTACGCAAAAACTTATTAGAGTAAAGGAAACTTTCTCCAAACATAATAATTCCATGAACTAAAATAAAGTTAAAGTGGCTTTAGTGAAATAGAGAGTTCACTTTTTGTGAGTGTAGACCACGAGGCCAATGTTTTACTTCGAAAATTTACCCGCTTGAGTACATAAAATTGGCAACTTTTAAGCGCGCTGTACTTTGTTTATAAATGAAATTAGGCAACGTTTCTTTTTGGTTTTTTGTTTTTTAATTCCTCTAACGAGGATTGTCTTCGGCTGTGTGCGTGGCCAGTAATCTCGTCTGGAAGTAGAACTGATTGACTGTATGTGTTGTTTGAACATTGATAGTTATTGTACTAATTGAACGGCGATGGGAATAAGAGCTGCGTAGCTCAGTGGGTAGTGGGTTTGGTAACCAACTTTATGGTCCGCGGTTCGAATCTCCGTCCAAGCAAAAAATATTTAATAAACAGTTTTTTTTTTTTTTATATAGTTTGATTACAGAAATAGGTGCTAAGAACTAAATAAACCTCGTGGAAGTGAGAACATTTTTATTCCCTCCACCATAGGATGGGGTTATATTAACTTTGTCACTCCGTTTGTAATACATCGAAATATTGCTCTAAAACCCCATAAAGTTTATATATTCTGGGGCGTGGTGAAATGTTGAGTCGATTTAAGCATGTCCGTCCGTTGGTTCAAATCACGCTAACTTCCGAACGAAACATGATATCGAGGAGCAAAATTCATTCGATTCGTGTTAGTATATGGTCTCTAACAACCATGCAAAGATTGCTCTATATCGGTTCATAGCTATATATAGCCCCCATATAAACCGATCCCCAGATTTGATCTCCGGAACCTCTTGGAGGAGCAAAATTCATTCGATTCGGTTGAAATTTGGTACATGGCGTTAGTATATGGCCGCTAACAGCCATGCAACAATTGGTCCATACCGGTCTTTAGTTATATATAGTCGATGGCCAATCACACAAAAATTGGTCCATATCGCCAAAAATAATCTACCAAAACTTTATTTCTATAGAAATGTTGTAAAAAATAATATTTCTATAAAATTTTTTGCCAAAATTTTATTTCTATAGATAATTTTGTCAAAATTTTATTACAATAGAAAGTTTTGTCAAAATTTTATTTCTATAAAAAATTTTGTCAAAATTTTATTTCTAAGGAAATTTTATCAACATTTTATTTCTATAGAAAGTTTTGTCAAAATTTTATTTCTATAGAAAATTTTCTCAAAATTTTATTTCTATAGAAAATTTTGTCAAAATTTTATTACTATAGAAAGTTTTGTCAACATTTTATTTCTATAGGAAAGTTTGTCAAAATTTTATTTCTATAGAAAATGTTGTACAAATTTTATTACTATAGAAAGTTTTGTCAAAATTTTATTTCTATAGAAAATGTTGTACAAATTTTATTACTATAGAAAGATTTGTCAAAATTTTATTTCTATAGTAAATTTTGTCAAAAATTTATTTCTATAGAATTTTTTATATATAGATTTTTGTTTATCTAAAATTTAATTTGGAGGTGAGAATTATTTTTTTGGGTGCTGCGTCGTATCAATTTTACTCTTTCAGGAACTTTTACGAATTACGTGGGTTGCAACAACACTTGCCAATAGCAAGGTATCTTAAAACTTCTTAACACCGTCTTCTTAATTGTAAGTTAGTTTGATTAAATTTGACAGAAATAAAATTTTGAAAACATTTTCTATAGAATTAAAATTTTGACAAAAAAAATTGACAAATTTTTTATAGAAATAAAATATTGACAAAATTTTCGATAGAAATAAAATTTTGATAAAATTTTCTATAGAAATAAAATTTTGACAAAGTTTTCTACAGAAATAAAATATTGACAAAATTTTCGACAGAAATAAAAAAATAAAATTTTGGCAAACTTTTCTATAGAAATAAAATTTTGACAAACTTTTCTATAGAAATAAAATTTTGACAAAACTTTCTATAGAAATAAAATGTTGATAAAATGTTCTATAGAAATAAAATTTTGACAAAATTTTCTTTTGAAATAAGAACGCCTTCCAGTACCAACTTACAAGTTACAAAAATTAAATGTGATTTCTTTCTGGTTTGTTGAAGTACACGGATGTCTTCCAGTACAAATTTGTAATGATTATCAAAAATTATCGGGTTCTCGCCAATATGTTAATTCAGTTAAAAATGTACGAAGTTGTTTCATACAAACTACAAAAAAATTGAAGAATTTTTTTCGTGAAAAGAACGAAATCTTTCGTACTTTGAATGAAATTTGTCGTTCCGTTTACAAAGAAATTTGTTTCAGGGAAGTCAAGATACAAAATGCCAACAATATTAAACACAATTTTATTAATTTTGTAGAATTTTTCAGAACTATTAAAACCAAGTAAAACAAAATTTTCTTTCATGTCAGGATATCCAATTTTAACTATAAGTACAAATCGACTTTTTTGAAAAGTCGATCGACTTTTAGGCAGGGAAAAAACTTTATATCAAAGAAATGGGTCTAAAAAAATTGGATTCGTATTTGAAGAACATGAAATCATTGGCCTCAAAACAATATTTTCTTGAGTGTGAACTGAGTAAGATCGACTTCAACATTCCCTACATTCAAAATTAAGTGAACACTATATTTCACTAAAGCCAATTTAACTTTATTTTTCTTAATGCAAATGCGTACGTCAGTTGAATGAACTAAAAAACGCGATAAAATTAAGCGTAAAAAATTTTCTAAATTCGTACTTCGCACAAAATAGTTTATTATTTCTTTAAATTTGTAAATTTTACTACAATTGCGACCATCTTGAATTTATGGTACTAAAGACATTCTTGCAATTTTGAATACCAATTTTTTCCTTCAAACTACAAAATTTTTTTAACAAGTGAAAAAAAAAAATAAATATGTTTAGTCAATTTTCTTGAATTTGTCGAAAAACATTTACTTATTTTTGTGATACCGGCGTGGGGTCAGCGTTTGTAATACTGTTTAGTTAAAATTTTCTAAAATAAACAGAAAGTTTTCTTCCTGGTTCACTGTTTTTTTTTTCAGTGTAGTTTTGCCTACAAAACGTCAAAATGGACCTTAGGAATTGTAAAAGCCTCAGTCAGCAATTGCAAAATTAATTCACAAACAATACGACATTTCAAATAATCAAAAAATTTGTGTGGTAATTGCGAGACCCTTCAAAATATCTTTCACTTAATTACATCCGCAATTTTTTGTAAAATAAACAGGACAGACTAAGATTTTATGGCCATCTTCCAAACCCAGCAAAAAAGTGTCCCAAAAAGTATTGAAAATGTTATTTTTCGATCCAGAAGTGGTTTGAAATTGGCGCAGAAGCGATGTATTTAACATGGGCTTGTCATAGGATGGATGTCCACCATTTCAATGGCCGATGCGCTGAACTTGCATAACATATAGTTTGCTAATATTTCAGCCTGTTTTGTAATGCTTTTTTATACCCTCCACCATAGGATGGGGGTATATTAACATTGTCATTCCGTTTGTAACACATCGAAATATTGCTCTAAGACCCCATAAAGTATATATATTCTTGGTCGTGGTGAAATTCTGGGTCGACCTGAGCATGTCCATCCGTCCGTCTGTTGAAATCACGCTAACTTCCGAACGAAACAATCTATCGACTTGAAACTTGGCACCAGTAGTTGTTATTGATGTAGGTCGGATGGTATTACGTATAGCCCCCATATAAACGGACCCCCAATTTTGGCTTACGATTGCTCTAAGAGAAGCAAATTTCATCCGATCCGGCTGAAATTTGGTACATGGTGTTAGTATATGGTCTCTAACAACCACGCAAAAATTGGTCCATATCGGTCCACTTTTACGTATAGCCCCCATATAAACGGCCCCCAAATTTGGCTTGCGATTGCTCTCAAAAAAGCAAATTTCTTCCGATCAGGCTGAAATTTGGTACACGGTGTCAGTATATGGTCTCTAACAACCATGCAAAAATTGGTCCATATCGGTCCACTTTTACGTATAGCCCCCATATAAACGGCCCCCAAATTTGGCTTGCGATTGCTCTAAGAGAAGCAAATTTCATCCTATCCGGCTGAAATTTGGTACATGGTGTTAGTATATGGTCTCTAACAACCATGCAAAAATTGGTCCACATCGGTCCATAATTATATATAGCCCCCATATAAACGGACCCCCAAATTTGGCTTGCGATTGCTCTAAGAGAAGCAAATTTCATCCGATCCGTCTGAAATTTGGTACATGGTGTTAATATATTGTCTCTAACAGCCATACAAATATTGGTCCACATCGGTCCATAATTATATATAGCCCCCATATAAACCGAACCCCAGATTTGGCTTGCGGAGCCTCAAAGAGAAGCAAATTTCATCCGATACGGATGAAATTTGGTGCATGGTATTAATATATAGTCTCTAACAACCATGCAAAAATTGGTCCAAATCGGTCCATAATTATATATAGCCCCCATATAAACCGATCCCCAGATTTGAACTCCGGAGCCTCTTAGAGGAGCAAAATTCATCCGATCCGGTTGAAATTTGGTACGTGGTGTTAGTATATGGTCTCTAACAACCATGCAAAAATTGGTCCATATCGGTCCATAATTATATATAGCCCCCATATAAACCGATTCCCAGATTTGGTTTGCGGATCCTCTAAGAGAAGCAAATTTCACCCGATCAGGTTGAAATTTGCAACGTGGTATTAATATATGGCTGCTAATAACCATGCCAAAATTGGTCCATATCGGTCTATAGTTATATATAGCCGATCCCCAATCACACAAAAATTGGTCCATATCGGTTCATAATCATGCTTGCCACTCGAGCAAAAATAATCTAGAAAAATTTTATTTCTATAGAAACTTTTGTCAAAATTTTATTTCTATAGAAAATTTTGTCAAATTTTATTTCTATAGAAAATTTTGGCAAAATTTTATTTCTGTAGAAAGTGTTGTCAAAATTTTAATTCTATAGAGAATGTTTTCAAAATTTTAAATCTTTTGAAAATTTTGTAAAAATTGTATTTCTATAGAAAATTTTGTCAAACTTAATTATATACGTATTTAATCGGCCATTTTAAGTTTAATATATACCACGTATGGACTACGTGGTATAAATTACGGTATTAGGAAGTTTTAAGATACCTTGTCATCGGCAAAAGTTACCGCAACCCAATTAATTCGATTGTGGAGGACAGTCTTCAGTAGAAGTTTCTACGCAATCCATGGTGGAGGGTACATAAATTGGTCCATATCGGTCCACTTTTACGTATAGCCCCCATATAAACGGCCCCCAAATTTGGCTTGCGATTGCTCTCAAAAAAGCAAATTTCTTCCGATCAGGCTGAAATTTGGTACACGGTGTCAGTATATGGTCTCTAACAACCATGCAAAAATTGGTCCATATCGGTCCACTTTTACGTATAGCCCCCATATAAACGGCCCCCAAATTTGGCTTGCGATTGCTCTAAGAGAAGCAAATTTCATCCTATCCGGCTGAAATTTGGTACATGGTGTTAGTATATGCAAAAATTGGTCCACATCGGTCCATAATTATATATAGCCCCCATATAAACGGACCCCCAAATTTGGCTTGCGATTGCTCTAAGAGAAGCAAATTTCATCCGATCCGTCTGAAATTTGGTACATGGTGTTAATATATTGTCTCTAACAGCCATACAAATATTGGTCCACATCGGTCCATAATTATATATAGCCCCCATATAAACCGAACCCCAGATTTGGCTTGCGGAGCCTCAAAGAGAAGCAAATTTCATCCGATACGGATGAAATTTGGTGCATGATATTAATATATAGTCTCTAACAACCATGCAAAAATTGGTCCATATCGGTCCATAATTATATATAGCCCCCATATAAACCGATTCCCAGATTTGGTTTGCGGATCCTCTAAGAGAAGCAAATTTCACCCGATCAGGTTGAAATTTGCAACGTGGTATTAATATATGGCTGCTAATAACCATGCCAAAATTGGTCCATATCGGTCTATAGTTATATATAGCCGATCCCCAATCACACAAAAATTGGTCCATATCGGTTCATAATCATGCTTGCCACTCGAGCAAAAATAATCTAGAAAAATTTTATTTCTATAGAAAATTTTGTCAAAATTTCATTTCTATAGAAAATTTTGTCAAATTTTATTTCTATAGAAAATTTTGGCAAAATTTTATTTCTGTAGAAAATTTTGTCAAAATTTTAATTCTATAGAGAATGTTTTCAAAATTTTAAATCTTTTGAAAATTTTGTAAAAATTGTATTTCTATAGAAAATTTTGTCAAACTTAATTATATACGTATTTAATCGGCCATTTTAAGTTTAATATATACCACGTATGGACTACGTGGTATAAATTACGGTATTAGGAAGTTTTAAGATACCTTGTCATCGGCAAAAGTTACCGCAACCCAATTAATTCGATTGTGGAGGACAGTCTTCAGTAGAAGTTTCTACGCAATCCATGGTGGAGGGTACATAAGCTTCGGCCTGGCCGAACTTACGGCCGTATATACTTGTTTTTAACTATTAGTGTTATTATGTACAAATGTTATGTACAAATAAACATGGACGAAAAGACTGTTTTCATATATTTCGGTGTAAAAATTATATGTTTGGAACTCAAATATTTAACATATTACTTTTAAGTGCAAGCATATAATGGTCATATAGACTACCCAGCAAAAAGTTTCGAAGTTGTTCCAATGGCACAGCTTTAAATTCACTTCTTAAAATGCCCGACCAAAGATGTCCTACACAGCAAGTTATTTTAATTCACTTTTTTCATATTTTTAAGGGTTAATTTTAACTTTGTTTAACACCACTTCAGGATCTAAAACTAACATTTTTACTATTTGTTTGGATACTCTTTTGTTGCTGGGTAGCATAACATATTTGCGACATATAATAAATACATTTATTAGATCAAAATATTATGTTTCACTCATTAAAAATATTTCGTAGTTTGAAGAACAAATTGGAGTTCAAAACTGCAAAAATGTCTTTAGTGTTATAGGAATTTAAAGATGGGTGCATATTTCGTAAAATTAACAATGTTAATAAATTCTGAATTATTTTGTGTGTACATGAATTTAGCTAATCTTTATGCATCATTTCTGTATGATTTTTTACTCTGTTTTAGTTAATTTAACTAACGTGCGCAAAAAATTATTAAAGTCATCGAATCTATCTTAAAAGCTACTAATTTCACGAACAAACAATGAATTAAATCGGTTTTGCTGAAATATTGTAACCACTTTTTTGAGTGTGAAGAAAGAGATAAATTGGCTGGATTTTGACGAAATTTAATGCTGATTCCAAAGATTTTGTCTTTAAACTAAAGATTTTTGGTAAAAATAATTGCGTGTGCCGTGACTCGAACCTGGATTTTCTGCTCCACACGCATTAACAGTCGCCTTATCACATTGCACCACCGTCGGAGTTTCCATAACAACGTCTTAAGATTATTTTAAGACTTTTCATGCGTAAAGAAGAACATCATAGCCAAGATTGCATTGGGAACGGCGTTGATAAAAAATGCTAAAATATAAACGAGATGGTGGTAATCATGTGTGGCATATATCTAGCGTTAGTTTTGGGGACGCATCCTCAAAATTCACGATGCGTACCCTGCTGTCCTCATAACTAACGGTGCGTAGGAAATCGCCGAAATAAATGGAATATGTGGTCCATATAGTGCAATGTTGGGTTAGATGAGCTTAAAAAGATGTGGAGAATATTTCCGACTCGTAAAATCATATATATTTTTGTGTCCCCAAAATTAACGCAAGGCATACATATATATATATATATATATATATATATATATATATATATATATATATATATATATATATATATATATATATATATATATATATATATATATATAAGTTGACGTATGCTATATTAAAATAATGAAATGATGAGGACAGCAGTCAACGATATTGGAGTCAGCGTGTGAACAACAAAAGGTGAACATTCCCAGTCAAGTTGCTGGCTAGGCATCAGGTTGCATGCGCGTGTTGGCAGTCTGAGGCGACGTATGATAGTTTACGATTTATTAAAACTAAGTGAGTGTCCAAATATAATTAAATAAAGAAAGACGTATTGCATTCGGCAATACGCAAAACATTTTTAAAAAAACAAATTGACAAATAATTTATTAATTGGCGCCCGAACAGGCGGATCCTTAAACCGTATCCTTGAATGACACTAAGACTGTACCGTGGTGACAGCAGTCATAAGGATTAATAAGGATCACACTCGAAACACAAGAGAACGCGGAAAAGACGCCCCGAAGTAACGTAAAGTAAAACGGAGTCCGTACAAAGGACAGCGGCCGCGTTGTAGACTTTAAGTGAAGAAAAATTAATTAAATAATTACAAGCTATCTAAAAGACAAACTTATTAAAGACTGGAATGTGAATCCAGCAAATGTAATTGTGTGGAAAAATAAATAATTGTGCTGAAGAAAGAAAAAATATCATAGAAATAATTACAAACTAAGTAAAAGACAAACTAATTAATGTGAATCCAGTAATTGCTGTAATTGTAATGAAAAATAAATAATTGTGCTGAAAAATAAATAATTGTGCTGAAAGATAAAAATATTGTAGCAATAATTATAAATTAGTTAAAGTTGAAGAAAATTTGTGAAGGTTTATGAAAATTAAGATAAAAAAATGAAATTTATAAAAATTAAGATTTATGAAAATGCAAAATGTTAAGAAACGATGAAAATCTGATCTGAATGTATTGTTGAAGATTTAAATCTAAAATCGAATTTCCGATAAAGAAAACCTAAACTAAAATCAATATTCTGAATACTCCAAAAGAATTGCCATTAAATAACCGCACCTTTGACATTAAAATAAAAACCAGAATATGAATACAATAATTATTGGGTAAGTGAGCGAATTAATTTTACAAAGGATAAGAAACTTAAATTTTCAAAATTTTATTATTGTCTGATAAGATAATATTCTTGATTTTAATAGACTGAATCTCTAATAACTTCCTTTCCAAAATTACCTGAACTAAAACCTTTCCTAAATCCTTTCCGAATCCTTAAATTTAAAAAAAAAAAACAAAAAAAACAAAAAAAAAAAACAGTATGTCGGTAGATGAGATCACAGAGAAACTTAATGCGAGTCTACACTTTGGACCAACAGGAGGCTCCGGTGGGACTGCGGGTTTTTCCGCAGCACAAAAGGAGCAAATCAGGAATATTATTGTTGAGGTCATGAACGATAGGGATAGCGTCGTAAACGAGGAGGGGGAAGACCACCCAGTGGGCACTATCCGAATAGAAGAATTAGATAAAATTCCGGATATAGTGAAATCAATCAGGGAATTCTCGGGAAAACCAGGGGAGTTCTCTTCCTGGCGGAAGTCCGTTGAACGAGTGTTGGAATTATTTAAGCAATTGAGAGGAACGACGCGATACTATGCTATCCTCCATACAATTAGAACAAAGATTGTGGGAGAAGCAGACGCGGCGTTGGACTCATACAGGACGCCTTTAGAATGGACGCAAATAAGGAAGTGCTTGATGATGCACTATTCCGACAAGAGGGACATTGGAACTCTTGAATACCAGATGTCGACAATGACGCAGGGCCACCGCACTATAACTGAATATTACCAAGCGGTCTATCAACATCTATCGCTGATTCTTGATAAAGTAGCTTGTCTAGAACTAGATGACAGCAGCCTCTTTGCTATGACAAATGCGTATAGAGACAAAGCTTTGGATACTTTTATAAGAGGTTTAAGAGGGGATCTCCCTAGGCTCTTGAGCGTAAAGGAGCCTACATCTCTCCCACAAGCTTTGCAGCTATGCTTAAAGCTGGACAATATGAGTTATCGATTGAATCATGCATATGGGCAAGCTCAAAAAACAGTTAGTACCAACCGGAATCCTGCAAATAATACCCACAAATTTTATCCACAATTGGCTCACACAGGGGGTGCAATGAGGCCATCTTTGCCACCAAGACCGCCCTTACCGCCAAGGAATTTTAATACGCAAATGCGGCAGCCGGATAAACAACAACTCTATCATGATGCGTATAATCCTAGACAAGGACAACATAACCCGTATAGAAATCCTTATAGTTTTCTTCCTCAATCGAATACCCAAAAACCTGAACCGATGGATATAGATAGGTCCGCGCAAACAAGACAGGTCGATTACATGAATCGACCACCTCCAAGATTTGCCGATAAAAGACCGCTAGGGTCATTTCAAGGACCGGCAAATAAAATCCAAAGAAACTTCCACTTAAATACGGGTAACTCTCCAGACCCGAGATGGGAGGTGGAAACCGTTGCTGAAATGCAAGACTATGGATATCAAGAGGGTGCTGTTGGAGGAGAAGTTGATATGGAAAATTACGCCGAAATTATGGATAGGGAATACGTCAATGAAATCTCGAATTGTGGTAACGTTGGTATTGAAACCTCTGATAATGTTTTGGGGGACAAAGATCTTAAAGATGAACTTAATTTTTTTGTATAAGGAGTTCCTCGTTGCCATTCTTTTCAGTAACAGCGAGGAACGGCCATCAATTAAGATTTCTAGTAGACACGGGAAGCAATAAAAACTATATTAAGCCTAGTCTGGTAAGCAACCCTAAACAAAACAGGGATTTATTTTCGGCAAAAGCAGTAAAAGAGGAAATAATTGTGTCACAGCATGTTTATCTAGATATATTTGGGGGAAGGACAAGACCACTCCAATTTTTCCTATTACCAGGATTACAAACGTTTGATGGTATTCTGGGCAATGACTCAATGAGGGAACTTTCTGCAGTTATCTATACCAAGGAAAATTACCTTACTCTTGAGGGAGTTGGCAAAATACCTACCAGCCAATACATTTTTCAAGACGTCAAAAATATTGAATTGAGACTAGCACACTTACCAGAATGTCAGACTAATGAATTAAAGGACATTGTTAGAAGGCACAGTAATTTATTCTTGGAACCGGAAGAGAGATTGACGTACACTACCAAGGTTGTCGCGGAAATCAATACCACCAACAACACACCTACCTATACGAGAAACTACCCATATCCGCATGCCTTGAGAGAGGTGGTAGATGCGGAAATAAGAAAACTGTTAAACGATGGTATAATAAGGCCATCCCGCTCTCCGTATAATTCACCGATATGGGTGGTACCAAAAAAAGAAGACGCATCAGGAAAAAAGAAGTATAGGGTAGTAGTTGATTTCAGGAAACTGAATTCGGTAACGGTACCTGACAGATACCCTATACCGGAAATTAGTGAGGTTCTGGCCAATCTAGGAGGGAATAAAGTTTTTTCTGTGGTAGACCTGAAAAGTGGTTTCCACCAGGTACCGCTTAGACAGGAAGATATGGAAAAAACTGCATTTTCCATCAGCAATGGGAAGTTCGAGTTCACTAGGCTTCCATTTGGCCTTAAGAATTTTCCATCCATATTCCAGAGAACATTGGATGATATACTTCGAGAGTTTATTGGCAAGACATGTTACGTCTACATTGATGATATCATAATTTTTAGCAAAGATTATGAAACTCATCTTAAACACATCGAGGAAATTTTTACAACCTTGCAACGTGCTAATATGAAGGTCCAATTGGACAAATGTGAATTTTTTAAGAATCAGGTAGAATTCCTCGGGTTTGTGGTGTCAGCGGAGGGTGTTAGAACAAACCCGAAAAAGGTAGAGGCCATTGTAAATTTTCCATACCCGAGTAATCTCCGTGAATTACGTTCACTTCTCGGTCTCTTTAATTTTTATCGAAG
Source organism: Haematobia irritans (assembly GCF_050003625.1). NCBI lineage: Eukaryota > Metazoa > Arthropoda > Insecta > Diptera > Muscidae > Haematobia > Haematobia irritans. The sequence continues at coordinate 42,561,550 of NC_134400.1, read as the reverse complement.
GTTCATTAAGGGGTTTGCTGAAATGGCAAAACCTCTCACGAATTTATTGAGAGGAGACAACGGTAAAGTTACCAGGAATGAGTTTAGAAAGATTAAGATATTCTTGACCAACACGGAGAAAACAGCGATTGACTCATTGAAGAATGCATTGGAATCGCCTGAGGTAGTACTGGCATACCCGGATTTTGAGAAAGAATTCCACCTGACGACCGATGCCTCGAACAAAGCCATTGGGGCGGTATTAAGTCAGGAGGGGAGACCTGTAACGTTTATATCCAGGGTTTTATCTGAAGAGGAGGAACACTATGCCACCAACGAAAGGGAGATGCTGGCAATATTGTGGTCACTCTACAATTTGCGAAGTTACTTGTATGGCACAGCGAAAGTGGTGATACACACGGATCACCAACCACTTACTCATGCCCTTAGCAACAAAAATGCTAATGCGAAAATGAAACGGTGGAAAGCCATACTAGAAGAATACAATTACGAAATTCGCTATAAACCCGGAAGTACAAATGTAGTGGCAGACGCTCTGTCTAGACCCCCGACTACAAATGTCTACACCCTGAGTGGCACGATGTATAGTGGCGAAAGCTCTGCCGAGGATTTAATTCCCAATGTGGAAATCCCGGTGAACGCCTTCAAGAACCAACTGCTCCTAACAATAGGTGATGATACATCGTATCAGTTTAAGATAGTATTTCCTGGGTATCATAGGCATACAATCATGGAACGTGAATTTAATGATGTAAACCTTCTGGCACTACTGAAGGGATATTTGAACCCCTCAGTTATAAATGGCATAAAAGCGCCAGAGAGAATAATGGGTGTAATACAGAGGTTGTATCCGAGTCATTTCGCTAATATAAAAGCCCGCTTCACACAGAAAGTGGTGGAAGATGTCACGTCGGAAACCATGCAGGAGGGCATTATAATCGATACACACAAACGTGCGCATCGAAATGCAGTCGAGAATAGATCACATATCCTGGAAAGATACTACTTCCCTAGCATGTTAGCCAAGGTGAAGAGGATAGTGAAACTTTGCAGCATATGTAAGGCATCCAAATATGATAGACACCCAGAAGACCCGAAGCTGAACAAGACTCCTATACCATCATATCCCGGTCAGGTAGTGCATATAGACATTTTTTCAACTGACAAGAAATTAATTATGACCTCTTTGGACAAATTTTCAAAATATGCACAGGTGAAAATTTTAAACGGAAAGTCAATAGAAGAAATACGAAGACCCCTACGCGACCTTATATTTTTCTACGGAGTTCCTAAAACGATAGTGATTGATAATGAAAAATCCCTGAATTCCGCTTCAATTCTTTTTATGATGAAAGACGAGTTAGGAATCGAAGTTTTTACCACACCTCCTTATCGTAGCGAAGCCAATGGGCAGGTGGAGAGATTCCACTCCACTCTTGCGGAATTGATGAGATGTTTAAAGCATGAAGGAATTTGCCGCGATTTTGAGGAACTTCTTGAAAGGGCAGTGAACGAGTATAATCACTCGATTCATTCGACCATCGGAAGGAAGCCAGTAGATATCTTCTTTGGTAGAACGGTAGATTTTTCACCAGGAAGTTATGAACGGACTAGGGAATCTAACCTTGAGAAAATTAAAGAAAAGCAGAAAAAGGACCTAAAATTTCATAACAAAAAGAAAACCGATAATAAGGAATTTTTACCAGGACAGGTTATTTACGTTAAAATAAACAAAAGATTAGGGACAAAACTGACGGACAAATATAAAGAGGAAATAGTGAAAGAAAATAGAAATTCTACAGTAGTCACCCAGAGCGGAAGGGTGGTGCACAAGAAGCACATAAGGAACTAATAAAATGGAAATATTTACAGGTTTCTAGTACTCGTAAGTCAAGTTTTCGGAGAATTTCGAATTCTTGACTACTCAAATTCCAGATTGGTGGAGATCGATATTGGGCTGGCACAGGTCCAAACAGGAACATTTAAGTTAGTGCACATTTTCGAGTTGGAAAATTATAGAAAAATAACAGAGGAATTGGAGGACACTATCAAGCAGAACATAGGAATTCAACATCCCATCCTTCCCTTCCTTAACCATTACCTCACTCAAATTAAATCCTGCATTTCCCGATTAAAACCACAGATTCGGCCAAAAAGATCCTTGGACTTCTTAGGAAGCGCATGGAAATGGTTAGCAGGAACGCCAGACCATCATGACTTTAACGTCATCCAAGAAAAAATAGACAATGTTTTGGCAAATAACAATAATCAAATCATAATTAATCAATTATCCATTGAAAAATTAAATTCGATCACAAACATTACAAACAAAATAATTAAAGAAATAAAAACTTACAAAGAGAATACTGTGGAAAAAACAAATGAGCTAAAGTATAGATTGGAAATCATAAAGGAAGAAATTTTCAATATAGAATTCGCCATTGAATGGGCAAAAGCTAATATAGTAAACTCATTTGTATTCTCCAAAGTAGAAATAGAAACATTGGAAAATATTTTTAAAAAATCTGAAATTCCATTTATGTCTGTAGATGAATTGTTAAAATTTGCTAATGTAAGAGTAGCCACTAATTCTGACACTGTAATTTATATTATAAGTATTCCAACTACCGATAACCAAAATTGTAGACACAGTCTAATTAAACCTGTAAAATTCAGAAATTCCATTTATAAATTAAAATTTAACGAAATCTTAAACTGTACAAATGTAAAATTCGGGATAAAAAAGAAATGTAAACACTATGACTATTTAAATATTTGTGAATTAGATAATATTGTAAAAATAGAAGACTCAGACTGCATAGCCCAACTACTAACAAGTAAACCATAATCCTGCACCACCACCAATAATGATGACATTCCATCCCTCGAAGAAGTTGAGGACGGACTGCTGTTTTTGAATCAGTTCGCGGGACAAATTATCAACAACGAGACCCCCATGTGGCTAAATGGGACATATATCATCCACCACGCAAACACTAACATATCAATAGATGGAAAATCATTTTTTACAACCCAAACCAACGGCCGGAAACCACTGCCCGCTTTGGTACAACCTAAGAAGACAGAGGTCGAAGTGGAAACACTTTCACTAGAGATGATGAAGGCCATTGCAATAAAAAATACAAATTTCATACAGAGGCTGAAACAGAACGAAGAAATTTACCTAAGCACTGGAGCAATAATAATTATCGCTATTATCATAACTATTATGATAATCTTAAGAAAATACCGGCAACACAAAATCCATAGAGAAAACAACATAACCGAAACTGATAATAAAATAGATGAAATCACCATTGATGAGCCAGCAATTACCAAAACTAGCAAAAAAGTAAAAAGTCTGAACAGTATTCCATTTTTCTAATTTCATACGAGGACGTATGAAATTTAAAGGGGGAGGAGTTAACGTATGCTATATTAAAATAATGAAATGATGAGGACAGCAGTCAACGATATTGGAGTCAGCGTGTGAACAACAAAAGGTGAACATTCCCAGTCAAGTTGCTGACTAGGCATCAGGTTGCATGCGCGTGTTGGCAGTCTGAGGCGACGTATGATAGTTTACGATTTATTAAAACTAAGTGAGTGTCCAAATATAATTAAATAAAGAAAGACGTATTGCATTCGGCAATACGCAAAACATTTTTAAAAAAACAAATTGACAAATAATTTATATATATATATATATATATATATATATATATATATATATATATATATATATATATATATATATATATATATATATATATATATATATATATATATATATATATATATATATATATATATATATATATATATATATATATATATATATATATATATATATATATATATATATATATATATATATATATATATATATATATATATATATATATAACATCAACAAGCCACAGACGCTGACACAGCTACACGCGCCGATGGTTAGGTTAGGTTATGTGGCAGCCCGATATATCAGGCTCACTTAGACTATTCAGTCCATTGTGATACCACAGTGGTGAACTTCTCTCTTATCACTGAGTGCTGCCCGATTCCATGTTAAGCTCAATGACAAGGGACCTCCTTTTTATAGCCGAGTCCGAACGGCGTTCCACATTATAGTGAAACCACTTAGAGAAGCTTTGAAACCCTCAGAAATGTCACCAGCATTACTGAGGCGGGATAATCCACCGCTGAAAAACTTTTTGGTGTTCGGTCGTAGTAGGAATCGAACCCACGACCTTGTGTATGCAAGGCGGGCATGCTAACCATTGCACCACGGTGGCTCCCGATGACCGACACCCAACACCCAACAACAAGGAACACTAGCCACGAGTGCAGAATGTAGTATAAAGTCAGGGTAGCATTAAGAATTAGTGCTTTTTTTCGTATCAAACGTCCATAAATAAAGAACTCTGCTCATAAACGGAAGTTTGTGGCAGGAAAAAATATTTTTTTTTTTTTAACTTTCAATTTAAAGAAGTTTAATTGGCGCCCGAGCAGGGACGGGCACGATAACGAAAATAAGTCAAGTCTTCAGGAGGGCCCCTTAGTAGTTTAAGTACAAAACGGAGTGAAGATATGCACAGCCCCTGAAGCTCGCGTTCGCGACACAGTAGTTTTAGTGTAAAAATAAAAACAAAAAAATTTAAGCGAAGACATTTTCTAAACAATACAAAATAAAAAGAAACATTTTATGAAGTGAAAGACAAAAAAAAAGGGAAACTAAATAATTTTAACAAAATTATAAGTGAAGACATTTTTTTAAATACAAAATAAAAAGAACAATTTTATGAAGTGAAAGATTAAAGAAAGGAAAATTAAATAATTCAAACACGGACATAAAAAAAAAAGACAAAACAAAAAATTTACAAAGTGAAAGATTAAAAAAAAAGGAAAATTAAATAATTCAAACACGGACATAAAAAAAGACAAAACGAAAAATTTAGAAAGTAATAATTTGTGAAGAAGAGGAAACTTTTGTGAATAAAATAAAAGGAAAAAAAAATTTTGAGCATTGCAAACAAAAAAAGCTTTTTCAAATTGCTATCTGAGAAGAAGACGATCTTTACAACCCGAAGCAGCCATCACGGAGCAGCCACCACCAAATATGAGGATTATAATACTAATGTAAGAATTTCAAATTCTGTACGATTATAATAAGATATTTTTGCAATATAAAATTTACAATCCATTAATTAATTAATTAATTAAGTAATAAATCCATTCTTCCGAAAATTTTATATAATTGATTAAAAAGAAAAATTGTCATATAAACTTATAAAAAAATAAATTTTCTGTTACATCTCTTTAACTATTAAAAATATTTTGCTCACGATGAATGAAACTATCGAGGAGATAACAAACAAGCTAGGCAATATAACTGTAAGCCGTTCTAATCCAGGGAATAATGTAGGGCTCAGTGATAGCCAGCGAGAGGAAATTACCAGGTTAGTGACTAGTATAATAACAGGACAGAATTTCAATACGGATGACGATTCTGACATACCTGTAGGATGCGTATCCTCGAGGTTGGAGGAACTAGACAGAGTGCCAGATATAGTTAAATCGATTAGGGAATTCTCTGGGAAACCAGGAGAATTTAGCTCTTGGAGGAAGTCCGTAGAAAGGGTCCTTGAGCTCTATTCGTCACTCAAAGGAACCGGCAGGTACTACGCCATTATTCACACTATCCGTACGAAAATCGTTGGAGACGCTGATACGGCTTTAGAGTCGTATCGAACTCCCCTTGACTGGAATAAAATACGAAAATGCCTTATGGTCCATTATTCGGACAGAAGGGACATAGGGACGCTCGAGTATCAGATGAACGTCCTATGTCAAGGGCATAAAAGCGTTACTGAATTCTACCAGGAAGTCTATCAGATGTTATCTCTGATTTTGGATAAAATATCCTGTTTGGAATTAGATAATAACAGCCTCAAGGCAATGACGGACACCTATCGCGAAAAAGCTCTCGATACATTTATTCGAGGACTTAACGGCGATCTCCCTAAACTCCTCGGCGTAAAGGAGCCGACATCCCTACCGCAAGCATTGCATTTGTGCATGAAACTAGACAATATGACGTTTAGAAGAGAATATGCTCACAAAGGATCGCGTAGAGACGATGTAAAATTGGCTGGGCCTGGAAATAGAAAGTTCTATCCAGAACTGGCTAATATTCCAACAAATCGCTGGAGGAATACTCCAATAGCCCAACAGAATAATTCCAATGCGTTCCCAAAACCACAAGTAATTCCTTTCAATTCTTTTAATCAAAGAAACCACCATCAGACCCAATCCTATCAACCTAGACCACAATTCCCTAGACCAAATAATTTTTCAGGACATCCCTTCCAACGTGCTCAGAGGCAACCAGAACCCATGGATGTCGATACATCCATGCAGATGAGACCTCAACAAATTTATAAAAGACCTGCGCAGTCTTCCGTGCAAGCGCCGGTTAATAAAATCCAACGTAACTTTCACGTGAATATCGGAAACACCGATAATGAAATTCTCGAAGATGACCATTTACATGGGCCAACGGAAAATATAAACGAGTATCCTGAATATTATGACGAGACAGATTTGACAAACGAAGACAATGGACCAGACGACATTCCGTCCGATTTCTTAGATGTCCATTTTTTAGATTAGGGCGTTCCTCGCTGCCTTACTTCCAGGCCAGACTGAGGAACGGAAAAATTCTAGAATTTTTATTAGACACAGGAAGCAGCAAGAATTATATAAAACCAGAACTCGTCAAAAATCCGAGGAAAAATACTGAATCCTTTAATGTACACTCTGTAGGAGGAGAGGTAGAAATCTCGGAACATACATTCATAAACCTATTCGGTAGCGGCGAAAATCCTATTAAATTTTTCTTATTACCTGGCTTAAAGTCATTCGATGCAATACTAGGTAATGACAGTATGAAGGAACTGTCAGTGGTCATTCACACGGCAGAAGACTTCTTTGTGATGAAAAATGGTAAGAAAGTCGCTATTAAGCAGCGGATATCCAGAAATGTCAATAATTTACAACTACTAGCCGACCACGCGTCAGAGACACAAAAGAGGTCGTTACAGAGTATTGCTCATCGACATCGCAATCTCTTTTCGGACCCAGATGAAAAATTGACATACACCAGCGTCGTGGTAGGTGAGATAAGGACTACTAACGAGTCACCTATTTATGCGAAGAGTTACCCCTACCCAATGGCTTTAAAAGAAGTTGTCGAGACAGAGATCAACCGCCTTTTGCGTGATGGTATAATAAGGCCCTCGAGATCTCCCTACAACTCTCCAATATGGATAGTGCCGAAGAAGGAGGATAGCTCTGGTAATAGGAAGTACAGACTCGTGGTTGACTTTCGAAAACTTAATTCCGTTACGATACCCGATAAGTATCCTATTCCCGAGGTTACGGAAGTTTTATCCAACCTGGGAGGAAATCAGTACTTTACCGTTATAGATTTAAAAAGTGGATTCCACCAGATTCCACTTATAGAGCAGGATAAACAGAAAACTGCCTTTTCCATAAATAATGGTAAATATGAATTCAACAGGCTACCGTTCGGCTTAAAGAATGCTCCGGCAATATTCCAACGAACGCTGGATGATATTCTTAGGAACTGTATTGGGAAATTCTGCTTCGTATACGTTGATGATATCATAATTTTCAGCAAGGACGAAGCATCTCATATTAGACACATCGACGAGGTGTTCAGAATACTCGAAGATTCCAATATGAAAATACAACTTGAAAAATGTTCGTTTTTCAGAAATGAGGTAGAGTTCTTAGGATTCGTCGTATCAAAGGATGGCATCAGGACCAACCCGAAGAAGGTTGAGGCAATTACAAAATGCGCCATCCCGAAGACACTTAAGGAGCTTCGTTCCTTTCTTGGACTGTCCGGCTACTATAGACGATTCGTAAGAGGCTATGCCGATATAGCAAAACCTCTAACACAATTGCTCAGAGGAGAGGAAGGACGAATTTCGAAAAACGCTTCTAGCCAAATACCGGTGACCTTGGATGAAAATGCCGTAAAATCGTTTAACGAACTTCGGAATGCTCTAATATCTCAAGACGTTCTACTATCGTACCCCAATTTTGAGGAGGAATTCGAACTAACGACCGACGCATCAAACGTGGCGTTAGGAGCGGTCCTAAGCCAAAAAGGGAAACCAATAGCTTTTATCTCTAGAACGTTGGGAAGGTCCGAAGAGAATTATGCGACGAATGAAAGGGAAATGCTGGCCATAATATGGGCCTTGACATCCCTAAAAAATTACTTATACGGAACAAGGAAGGTGATTATCTACACCGATCATCAACCCTTGACTTATGCATTGAGTAATAAAAATACTAACTCGAAAATGAAGAGATGGAAGTGCATTCTAGAGGAGTACAATTACGAATTGCGATATAAGCCAGGAAAGCAAAACATAGTGGCAGATGCGCTATCAAGAATGACACAAGTCAATTCACTGACACCTACGCAGCACAGTGCAGAGAGCTCATCCGAGAATCTCATACCTAGCGTAGAAACCCCTATTAATATGTTTAGGAATCAAATTCTCTTAAATATGGGCGAAACCTCATCATACCAATTTAAGATTGTTTTCCCAGGATTTCATAGACATATTATAACTGAACCTCGTTATACTGGACAGAAACTACTCAATATTCTGAAAAGATATTTGAATCCATCAGTCATCAACGGAATTAAGACGCCTGAAAACGTTATGGGACTCATTCAAGAAATATACCCGGAAAATTTCATTCAATATAAATGTCGGTTTACTCAAATGATCGTGGAGGATATCATATCTGAGAACGATCAAGAGAATATAATTATCGAAACTCACAACAGGGCACATCGAAATGATAAGGAAAACAAAATCCAAATCCTGGAGAAATATTATTTCCCAGGCATGACTAATAAAATTAAAAGAGTCACTAAGTTGTGTTCAGTCTGTAAAAAGAGTAAATATGAGAGGCACCCTAACGAACCTCGATTGGGCGAGACTCCAATTCCCAAATATCCCGGCCACATCATTCACTTAGACATTTTTTCAACCGATAAAAAACTTATATTAACCTCGCTAGATAAGTTCTCAAAATACGCTATGGTGCGAATACTGAGTGGTAGATCGACCGAGTCAATCAGAAAACCCCTCAGGGAATTACTGTTTGCATACGGAGTACCAAAGTTAGTGGTTATGGATAACGAACCCTCATTAAACTCCGCATCATTGCTCTTTATGATGAAGGACGAGATGGGAATAGAAGTTTTTACAACCCCATCCTATAAGAGTGAAATAAACGGTCAAGTGGAACGTTTTCACTCAACTCTAGCTGAGATCATGCGGTGTCTGAAATGCGACGGAACTTCTAGGAATTTCGAAGAACTCCTGGAGAGATCAGTGAATGAATATAATCATACTGTTCATTCCACGATAAACAGGAAACCGGTCGACCTTTATTTTGGACGAACGGTGGACTTTTCTCCACAAGACGACACCATACAACGACTGGAACGGAAACAAGCAAAGGACTTAGAATATCATAATAAGAATAAACAACCAGCTAAAACTTATATTCCCGGACAGGTAGTTTACGTTAAGAAAAACAAGCGGTTAGGTACGAAATTGAGCGATCGTTTTGCAGAAGAAATCGTGAAAGAAAATCGTAACACTACGATACTGACCGAAAGCGGTAGGGTTATCCATAAAAGTCATATCCGTAATTGAAATCTTTACTAATCTTACAGGTTATTAATTGGACAAGCTTTGGCAGACTTCAGTATCTTAGACTATTCGAACGCCAGGCTACTGACGATACAAAATGGATTGGCTCGCAAGCAAAGCGGTACGTTCAAAATTATCCACTCAATTGACGTGACAAGATATAGAAATATTACCCTAGACTTAAAATACCTTTTCGACAATAATGTTACCGTTAATCATCCGCTCCGCCCGTTTATAAGTCAGCAGATAAAAGATATATTTGATATGTTAAATCGACTCAACCCCCATAGGACACAAAGATCAATTGATTTTATCGGTAGTGCCTGGAAATGGATTGCAGGCACGCCTGACAGACATGATTTCGAGATTCTAAAACAAAAAATGGACAACATCCTAGAAAACAACAATAGACAACTTGTTATAAACAGACTAATTTCAGACAGAATAGCAGAGATCTCAAATATTTCCAATAAAATAATAAAATCTGAGAAAGAGGGTTGGAATGATGGTATTGCTAATAAAATTGAAAGAAACTTAGTATTTATAGAAAAAGAATTAAGAAATATAGAATTCGCGATGCAATGGGCAAAGGCCGACATTGTAAATACATTCATTCTATCAAAAACAGAAATAGAAGAAATTAATGAAGTACTTTTGATCTATGATATTCCTGTCTATAATATAGAAGAACTTTTATCATTTGCATCAGTAAAAATTTTAACTAACAAAAAAGAAATTTTGTACATCCTAAGCATACCCATTACCCTAAAAGATGCATGTAAAACATTTTTAGTTAAAGCTATAAAATATGGAAATGTAATAGATAAGATCGAACATGATAATATACTCGAATGTCAGAACCAATTATTCGGAATAAAAAACCAATGTAAAAAATATTATGATTTAACAATATGTAAAGAAGATAACCTAATAGAATTAAAGGATGATTATTGTGTAGCTAAGTTATTTAGAAACAGAGTAGGGAACTGCACTCAGGTGAACAATGAACACGTACCAGCAATCGAAGAAGTTGGGTCGGATATAATATATATATATATATATATATATATATATATATATATATATATAAGAGTTAACGATACCGACGACATGAATGCCAGACGCTTACGTTGCAGGTAAACGTTCCCATGCCATCGGACACCAGCAGCAATCAGCAGGTGAAGACCACGAATATGAAGTTTGCTGCCAGGGAGAACTTGGAGGAGCGAGCAGTCTTGGCTACACCACGAAGTCTCACCGATTACTCGCGTTAATGTTTAATTATTTTCAATTATTGTAATTGTTATTTTGGAAAAAATATAATTATTAATTTTAAAACTTTAATTCCCGGTGTTTCTCTGGCGCAGTTGGTCGCGCCTTACTTTATTTTTTTCGGTAAGTGCCGGGGAAATCCTTTAACTTGCGCCCGAGAGCAGGGACACGCTAAAAAAAGGATAGCGGAGTCCTGGATAAATTATAAAAAATCGAACTCTAGCATTCCTACGGGACCCTGCAGAGTATAATATACAAAAGATTAAATAAAATATACATTAAATAAAATATTATTATAAATTCAAAAATATAGTAATCTGAGTGATTCATACGTGACCCTCCTCAGACATAGAATTAAAATAAATTAAATTGAAAAAGGATTTCTCCTTGGCCGCGTCGCGAAGCCAAGACTCAAAAAAATAAATAAAAGACAGACAAAATTTAATAATAAAAAAGAAAGAAAAATCTATAATAAAAAGTGAAAAACAAAGAAAACATATTTTTAAATCGAAGTAAAATTTTGAAAAGGAAAGAAAGGAAAAGTTTAATATAAAAAAAAAACCTTTTTTTGAAAAATTGAATTTTGAATTTGAAAGTGAAAACAAGAATAAATTTTTTTAGAAAGAAAAAATTTATAATAAAAAGTGAAAAATCAAAGAAAACATATTTTTAAATCGAAGTGAATCTTGAAAAGGAAAGAAAGGAAAAGTTTAATAATAAAAAGCCTTTTTGAAGAAATTTGAAAAATTGAATTTTGAATTTGAAAGTGAAAGTGAAAAGAAAAAAATTTTTAAGAAAACATATACAAATTATTTCGGAGGACCTGTGCACAAGAGGTAAGTCCTAGATTTAGAGTTATATATAATGGAGGAACTGAAAAATACAGTTACGACGTTGACGGGAGCGATAAATAGATTTATGGAGCAGATTAGGTCGGTCGAGGGGAGACTGACAGCCATTGAGACGACCTTACACGGAAACGTGTTAGGTCAAGTTATGTCGCGGCTCGAAGAATTGGAAACGACACGGGAAGGTGTTGAAGCTCGCGCGAACAACGCTGTTAGGCCACTGCAACGCCCACGTAATGTGGACGACCTTAGGGATATATCTCGGTTGCCGGATAGTGTGAAAGAGTTGCGCACGTTTGATGGTAACCCTACGCAATACGTCTCATGGATTCATTCTGTAGAATCCATTCTGAAGGACTTTGAGATCGTTAGGGACGAACCGATTTACAATAAGCTTAAAACGGAATCTTACAGCGAAGAAACAATTGGGGCTTTAGTTGAAACCTATCGTAACAGGGCGTTGGATATTTTTATCCGTGGCTTAAAACCGGATCTTTCTCGGATGATAATCATCCAAAGGCCGAAAACACTTCATGAGGCATACTCCGCTTGCCTCGAACTTCAAAATCTCACTATGAGAAATGATATATTGCATACGAAGACAGGCACCTATAAGGGTGATTTGAAACCCATGGATACAATAAATCACCCGTTGCCTTCCAGACCATGGAAACCTATGGTGATGCGGCCTGAAATGAGATGGCGACAGGCCGTTCGTCCAGGAGGTGCTAACTACAACTCATCTCATGGCTATAGTTCCGGTTCTAGACCATTACCTCCACGATATCCGGCTATTAAAAACGAGCCAATGGATGTAGACAGGTCCATCCAATCCAGACATATAAACTATATGAACAACCCCAAAGGAGCTGTAAAACGAAGTGCTTCGGAAAAGTACGTTAATAACAAACAACCTCGCCTGTATCACATAGAAACCGAACCAGATGTAGCCGCTCCTGCTGAAGACTCGGTGGAAGAAATCTATGTGGAACATCCAGATGGTGAAGTAAATTTTATGGAAGTCGCCGATCCAGCCTGCCTTACATAGAATACTCCCTAAAAAACCAAAAAACATTACAATTTCTGATTGATACGTGCTAAAACAAGAACTTCTGTGGCCCATCCCTATCCAATGGCAGTACACCTCAAGATAGACCAATCGTAATACACAGAAAAAAATATCACCAGAATATTTCCAATTAAAAAGTTAATTGAAGTTGAATGTTTTTTCAATTAATAAATTAATTGATACAATTAACTTTTTAATCAAGGTAGAAACATTAGGTTAATTAAGTCAATGATTGAAAATTTTAAAATTTTTAATTAAAAAATTAATTGATAGAATTAACTTTTTAATCAAATTCAGAAGACTAAGTCAGTTAAAAAAAGTGATGAACATTTCTTAATCAAAATAAAAACTCTAAGCCAATTCAGAAAGTAGTTGAAAATAGTTACCTTTTTAAATAAAAAATTAATTGGGGTTTGCATTCAAAATCAATTAAATTTTTAATTGAATCAATTAAAAAATTAATTGAAAATTGCTAATGACATCAATTAATTTTTTAATCAAGGATTTTATCTATGCCCAATTAAAACTGTGATTGATACTATCATTTTCGTGATTGAAGACATTTCAATTAAAAAATTAATTGGATCAATTAATTTCGTGATTGAATCAGAAAAATATTTTTTTGTGTGTACGTACAGTGGGAGGTGACATAAGTATCGACAGGAAAGTGACAGGGAAGTTTTTTACTTATGTCGGTATAGACAAATTGATTTCGTTTTATATATTACCAAACTTAGATTCATTTGATGGGATAATTGGGGATGATACCCTTAAGGAATTGAGTGCTGTTGTGGATAGGAAAAATAATATTTTATTGTTACTTAATAACATCGAAATTCCTTTGAAAGAGAAACGGATGCAGGAAATCAACTACATTTTGGATGAAGAATTTTCGCCTGAAATAAAATCAAGAATAGAAGGACTTATCGACAAATACAAACCATTATTTGGACCTTTAGATGGAAGTGAATTAGCAGATTCAAACGTACTGGCCGACATAAGAACTAGCACAGACGAGCCAATTTACACTAAAAGTTATCCTTACCCTGCATGTATGAGGGAGGAAGTGGACAGACAAGTTGAGGAATTGCTATCAGAAGGTGTAATTAGGCCATCAAAAAGCCCCTACAATTCTCCAATTTAGGTTGTTCCGAAGAAACCAAAGCCAAATGGAGAAAAACAATACAGGATGGTTGTTGACTTTAAGCGTTTGAATGCTGTGACTATTTCCGATACATATCCCATTCCAGACATAAACACTACCTTAGCTAGTCTAGGAGATGCGAAATTTTTCACAACAATTGACCTTACATCGGGATTCCACCAGATTGCTATGAAACCAAAAGACATTCCAAAAACAGCCTTTTCCACGATGAACGGCAAATTTGAGTTTTTACGATTGCCTTTCGGAAATTTTCACAAAAAAGTTATTAATTAAACCAGTAAACCAAGACAAAAAAATTTTAAAAATTAATAAAGAAAATATAATTAAATGCGAGAATAGATTTTTTGAAATTAAGAATAAATGTAATCAATTTAATAAATTAACAATTTGCAATACTGAACATTTAAATGAGATAAGTAACACTAATTATACCTTCACTTTAGAAAAGCAAGAATCATGATTGGACGTTCACAAATAATCCATGTCACAAAAATACAAGAATTACATCCGGGAATTATATTTTTGGATTATCGGGATCGTACTTAATTCAATGCTAGAATGAATCAATAAAAATAGAGAATCGAAAATTCATTTCAAGAGAAATTTAGACTTCGAAACCACTTCCGGGTTTCCAGCAGTGGAAAATTATATATATATATATATATATATATATATATATATATATATATATATATATATATATATATATATATATATATATATATATATATATATATATATATATATATATATATATATATATATATATATATATATATATATATATATATATATATATATATATATATATATATATATATATATATATATATATATATATATATATATATATATATATATATATATATATATATATATATATATATATATATATATATATATATATATATATATATATATATATATATATATATATATATATATATATATATATATATATATATATATATATATATATATATATATATATATATATATATATACCAATTTATTTAACTGGCGCCCAACAACACCTTTCCACGACCCGCTAAAGTGTTCAAATAGCCAAACAACTGAAAAGTTTAAATAATCACAATCACTCAACAAAACCTTTCCACGACCAGCGAAAGTGTTCAAATAGCCAAACAACTGAAAAGTTTAAATAACCGCAATCGCCCAACAAAACCTTTCCATGACCCGCGAAAGTGTTCAAATAGCAAATAAGTGAACATTTAAAACAATCTCACAAGTTAAACTAGCCGAATAATTTAAAGGCTACAACAATCTTTCAACAAAAAAAAAGATATTAATAAACGCTTAAAGTGACATTCTCTAAAAAACAGCAAATCAAAAGACACTTATAAAATCTCTTCAAAACAAAATTAAGAGACATAACTATTTCGAACAAATCAGTGAATAACTAAAATACTTAAATTAAAAAAAAAAACTACAAAAGCTACCAAAGCTGCTAAAAACGATTGAATTAATATTTACGGAATAAAAAGAAATACCAACAAAAATATTTTATAAAGCAGACACAAAAGAATAGCAAAAAAACTGTTATTATTCTGCCAAATCTACCGAAGACAAAGAGGAAAACATCAGTGAACAGTGCCCTTGCAGAAGCGACTAGCCCACAACGCCCTCAGGAAAAAGGAACGGTAGCCATCACACATCAGCAACTACATTGAATTTTAGTATAAGAAATGTTTAGTACCATGTTAATGCTATCGATACAAGCAGCTATGGCGAAAGTAATCGACTTTACACACTCCAATTATATCCCAATAAATAATGGAGACGTTGTAATATGGAAGGAATATCAATACCTAAAACACTCGGCAAACCTAACTGAACTTGAAGCCTGGGCGGACGAAACCGAAAAACTTATGGACATTTTCCCAAAAACACACATGCGAAAAATTTTACAGAATGACGTCGATCATGTAAAATCACTTCTAGCATCCTTGCGGACTCACCACAGACAGACAAGAAGCCTCAACTTTCTGGGGACGGCTTTCAAAATCATAACAGGAACACCAGACTTTGACTTCAAAAATTTGGAATTTCAACAGAGTACATTGACGGACGCTCACAACAGGCAGATAGTAATAAATTCTAGACTCAGCTTACAAATAACACAATTAACACACGCTGTGAATACGTTAATCAAAAATAGGAAGGTTACCGAAATTGATTCTGGAAAATTGTATGAGCCACTTCTAGCGAGAAATAGAATATTAATTAACTACCTTCAGAATCTTATTCTTTCCATCAGTATAGCCAAACTTAACTTAGTCGACCCCGTTATCCTAGATAGCGAAGAAATAAATTCCATTACAAGTCGGTTTACTTAAGTCCAGTGTGTCGGAATTAATGAATTTAGCTAAAATAGAAGTCCTCCAAGATTCAAATATGTTGTATTTTATAATTAAATACCATGTTCCTTTAGATAATTGTAAGAGAATTAGAATCTTCCCAGTTGCCCATGATAAGAATATACTCTCATTCAACGAACACAATGAAGTTGCAAAATGTGGAGAAGAAATATTACAAATTATCAACTGCAGAACTGCAATCACTACAACTTTTTGTAACAAAGCCGACATCGAGACATGTGCTCAACAACTAGTAAATGGAAAGGGGGACGCATTGCTCGACCGAATATGACAGTCTAGAGAAAATTTCGATTGTTGATGACGGGATACTGATTGTGAATGACGCAGCCGTTACCATCAAGGACGGAGACAAAACCGAGACTAGAGGCTAAGGTACTTAATTCTCTTTGATACGGAAATTACCCTCAATGGCTCACGCTACGTAAACTCGAAGGGCATTGTCAGTAAAACACCAGAGTTGCCAAATTAATAACTGTAAGCTTTTAGTCTTAGTTTAATAATATTGATTTTCTTAAAAAAAGCAAAAAAAAAAATGCATAAAAAAATATTTTTTTTTTTCAATTATTAAACCGTTTCTAAATATAAATAAAAAGGCGTAATTGTAATTGTAAAGGGTGACTGAAATAAAAGAGCTTGGTCTCATATAGTAAATGAATGAACCAAATATAAACCAAGAACTCGACAATTTGATTGACCATTTTAACAGAATTCCAGTGGACTGCACAACATTTACGTGTGCTCATCGATACTGCTATCACAGCAGCTTTGAATGTTCAGAAGGAAACATTTGAAACACGTTTCGTGGCTCCAAGCGGCACATACCGCCTATAAAATATTCGAGAAATATGAAGGAAGCTCTAAACATTACCAGACAGTAGCAATTATTCGTAATAAAATAAAAGGCCCGGCAGACATGGTATTGTCCTCCTTGAACACAGTCCTTAATTTCAAGGCGATATTTGCCCGACTTGACTTCACTTATGCGGACAAACGTCCCATTTACCTCATCGATCAAGGGCTCTCTACACTTCGTCAAGGGAGCATGACACTACTGCAATTTTATGACGAAGTAGAGAAAAAACTGACTCTGCTTACAAATAAGACCATAATGACGTACGATGCGAGAACCGCATCAGAGTTCAATGTCAAATACAGGTTAGATGCTCTACGCGTATTTATTTCGGGCACAAAAAAGAATTGAGTAACGTACTCTTCGCAGCTCAGCCATCAGCCCATGCATTGGCCCAGGAGGTCGAAGCAAACCGTGAAAGATATCTATTCGCGATAAATTTCCAGGTCTCGGGAGGATAAAGAAAGACAGCGAAGTGATCCTCAACCAGCAACTGGAGCGCAGAATAAAAATCCCCATTTTACTAGAAGACAAGAAAAATGCGCAAAGACGTGATAAAGTCGAACCAATGGAAGTGGACGATTCGTCACGCTTTAGGCAAACAACAAGGTACCAACTAAATAATCCCGGCACTTCACAGAGCCAACATTATGATCAATCGAATACACTAGCATTTAAAAGGCCACATAGCGGTACGGCTAGATTTACCGGACCCAAACAACAGAGAATCAATATGATTTCACAGGAAGCTCCTCAGACAGAGCAGGAGTACGACGAATTGGCAGAAACGGAAGTAAACGACGTTGATGCTGATGTTACAGATGATTACGACCGTATATTTTTTTAGGAATGGCTCCCTGCTACCATACATAGAAAGAAGCATAGCAGGGAGGACAATCAAATTATTAATAGACACTGGGGCTTCGAAAAATTACATAAAACCTATAAAAGGTTTAAAAAACGTCGTCCCAGTAGATCGTGCTTTTGTAGTGAAATCCATTCATGGTTTCACTACCATTAAAGAAAAGTGTGTCGCTAATGTTTTCGACACTAATAGCTACATTTTTATTCTCCCATAGCTTTCAACGTTCGATAGTATAATCGGCCTTGATTTGTTAACACAAACAAATGCAACATTAGATTTTAAAAATAAAGAAATAATAAAATAAAGGAATAGAAAAACTTATATTCCTTACATGGGCAAATGTGAACTTCACAAAAATTGAGGACATTGAAGTGCCTCCGGTAGTATCTGCGAAATTTAGGGAAGTGATTAAGAAATTATCGGGAGTTTTCGCAAACCCCAATGAATCACTGCCCTACAATACTAACATTATTGCCACCATACGCACCAATGCCGACAAACCGGTGTACTCTAAGCTATACCCTTACCCCATGGGCGTAGCAGACTTTGTCAATAAGAAAATAAAAGACCTACAAAAAACTGGCGTGATAAGACCATCTAGATCTCCATACAATAACCCCATTTGTGTTGTTGACAAAAAGGTAAATGACGAGCATGGAAACGCGAAAAACGTGTCGTGATAGATTTCAGAAAATTAAACAATATAACTATCGACGACAAATATCCCATCCTAGAAATTACAGTAATTCTTTCACATCTGGGTAAAGCAAGATTTTTCTCAACACTCGACCTCAAGCCAGGCTTCCACCAGATCACACTTGCTGAGCGAGACAGGGAAAAAACGGCTTTCTCGGTTGGAAACGGGAAATATGAATTTTGTCGGCTCCCTTTTGGGCTGAAAAATGCCCCAGCATCTTTCAGAGGGCCATAGACGACATTTTGAGAGAGCAGATTGGAAAAATGTGCTATGTTTATGTGGACGACGTTATTATTTTCTTTGAGAACGAAGAAGACCACGTCAAGCACATCGCATGGGTGTTAGAAAGACTGTATGAAGCTAACATGAGAGCTTCTCGAGAAAAATAACACTTTTCAAAGAAAGTTTAGAATACCTTTGGTTCGTCGTAAGCAGAGGGGGAATAAAAACAAGTCCGGAAAAAGTTGAAGCGATCCGTAACTACGACCAACCCACAACACTTTTTAATGTTAGGTAATTTTTAAGACTGGCGAGCTACTATAGGTGCTTCATTAAGGATTTCGCATCAATAGCAAAACCGCTAACCGATATCCTTAAAGGAGAAAACGGAAAGGTTAGCGCATCCCAATCCAAGAAAATAAAGGTAAACTTCAATGAGAAACAGCTTCAGACCTTCGAGAAACTGAAGGAGATTCTGGACTCTGAAGAGGTCATGTTACTTTATCCAGAATTTAAGAGACCATTCGACCTAACAACGGCCGCGTCCGCAATGGGTTTAGGGGCGGTTCTTTCCCAAGGCGGTAAACCAATACTGTAACATAAGTTGAAGTTTACAACAGCTGTATGTCAATTAAATCCAACTCGGTTGGCTGTGATGAAATTAATCCCAAATTCATGAAGATTATTCTACCATACACTCTGCAATATATCACTCATATTTATAACTGCATTATTATGACCAGCACCTTCCCCGTGGCATGGAAAACTGCAAAAATTATTCCTATACCAAAAGGTAATGGCGAATTTTGTCCAATTGCGATACTACCATATCTATCCAAAGTATTAGAGAAAATTCTTCATATTCAAATCCAAAACTACCTGAATGAGAAAAACCTTCTAACCACACGACAGTCTGGATTTAGGCCTGATCACAACTGTCTCACTGCTCTTACTGATGTCGTGGAAACATTACGGTCTGCTCTCGACAATGGGGATATAGCTTTACTCATTGATCACTCAAAAACCTTTGACAGTGTCCTGCAACGAATGCTATGTAATAAACTGAGATATAACTTTAACTTTGATTCGACCGCTGTGCGCCTAATATCATCATACCTCACAATGCGATCACAGTTTACAACCAACGAAATATACAACTCGTCCCTACTGCCACTTAATAGAGGGGTTCCTCAAGGATCTTGGCCCTCTCCTATACTCCATTTATTCCAATGATTTGCCTGGTCAAGTGAAATTTTCAAACGTATGCTGATGGCGTACAATTATATTCATCATGTCACCTGGGTTCTATAGAAACCTGTATGTCTAATATCAATCAAGATCTTTCTAGAATTCAATATTGGGCTTCAAATAACGGTTTACTGCTTAATCCAAGCAAATCAAAAGCAATAATTATCCGTAATAAATCTGTTGAAGTTGGAACCAACATACAACTATTATTGGGAACGTCACTCCTAGAAGTTGTTGACAAAGCAAAGAACCTTGGAGTTATTTTCAACAAACATCTTAACTGGTCTGATCCTATAACTGCTACTTGTGGAAAATTATACTCTATGATTCGTAATTTGTGGACAACCCAACAGTATACACTAGGTAGGGTCACGGCCTAAGGCAAAAAAAAAAGTTGATGCAGTCACCCCCCAGTTTTGTACCATATTTGAAGACAATTTCAGAACACGAAAACTTTTGTTTTTCCGTGCACCCTACGACCCCCCGAAATACAATTTACTGTGCTGTGTCGTCATTTGAAGTCCGATCGAAAAGAAACGCATATCGTTGTTCATGGTTGATCAGGGGCTATATTTCGTGCATTGGTCATTTTTGACTCCGACGTCAAATTTGATTTTTAATTTTTTTATTTCGCTTCGTATACCCCTATTATGCCCATTTCTTATAACCATTATAAAGATCTTATCAAAATATGAAACTTTTGCTTTGGAAGTATTTAATTATATTCATAAACAAAAAAGTTACAGAGATTTTAAAAAGTCAATAGGTCACCCTACACCATCAAATAGCTTTTGCTGTGTTGTCATGATATCCGATCGAAAGCACATGCACATCGTTATTCATATCTACGAAATTAATTTGAAAGGTATTTAATACACACAAACTGTTTATCTGTAAATTTCTAACCGTATCATTGTATACATACTCGTTGTGTGCACTATGGCATTTTCAGCGTTATGCAAAGTGCATGTGTTTTTGCTAGAACAATTTGAGAACAGTAGGCTCTCAAATTGTTCTAGCAAAAAATCTAACAAACACTTTCGCTACATGATTTCTTAAGTCTGTCCATATTTTTGTGAGAGAAGGCTGTTGATAGTATTTGAAAAAAGTGAAAACAAAATGAAATTCGAAGCTCGGGTTATCGACAAAACTAAATTACCAACAAATCATCAAGTTATTGAATTCCTTTTATATTTAAAGAAAGCAGGTTAAAAATGAATCTAGTAGTCATGTTACAGACGATAAACGATTGCGTTATATAATATCCAAAATTAAAAGTCGCCAACAACATAGTAAACTTGATTCTAGACAGGATTTGTTATAAATTAATTCTAAAAAGTTGTTAGCCGCATAATAAAATTGTACAATTAATAAACATGAAATGTACTCAAATCAAATTCAAATCTAATCTAATATTTTCTTGTTTAAAGTATTTACTCATGTGACAACATTGCTCACCATTGTGAAGATGACAAGAAAACGCAAAAAAAAAATACGGCGTAGTCAGATGTTGAAAGGCAGAAATTTAACCAATGTGTAAGCAGCATAACGATCTTCGTAATTTTCCACAATTCCGTTACCACTTACTTTTATTGTTAGATTGATTGTTAGATTTTAAAACAGTAGGCTCTCAAGTTGTTCAAGCAAAAACACAAGAACTTTGCATAACGCAGAAAATGCCGTAGTGCACACAACGAGTATGTATACAATGATACGGTTAGAAATTTACAGATAAACAGTTTGTGTATATTAAATACCTTTCAAATTAATTTCGTAGATGTGAATAACGATGTGCATGTGGTTTCGATCGGATATCATGACAACACAGCAAAAGCTATTTGATGGTGTAGGGTGACCTATTGACTTTTTAAAATCTCTGTAACTTTTTTGTTTATGAATATAATTAAATACTTCCAAAGCAAAAGTTTCATATTTTGATAAGATCTTTATAATGGTTATAAGAAATGGGCATCATAGGGGTATACGAAGCGAAATAAAAAAATTAAAAATCAAATTTGACGTCGGAGTCAAAAATGACCAATGCACGAAATATAGCCCCTGATCAACCATGAACAACGATATGCGTTTCTTTTCGATCGGACTTCAAATGACGACACAGTACAGTAAATTGCATTTCGGGGGGTCGTAGGGTGCACGGAAAAAAAAAGTTTTAGTGTTCTGAAATTGTCTTCAAATATGCTACAAAACTGGGGGGTGACTGCATGAACTTTTTTTCGCGACCCTATCTAGTATACACCTCTGAATATTAGGCTACTTCTTGTTAAAATCTATATTCTTCCTACATTGTTTTATGCCCCTGAGATTTTTGCGGGCTGTAATGCTTCGGACTACAGAAAACTGCAAACAACATTTAACAATGCTATACGATATGTGTATGGTTTGAGAAAATTTGACAGAGTCTCTCATCTTTCGCCGATTGTTCTGAAGTTGTCTCTTAATCTTAATATCTAATGTATAAGTCGCTGATGTTTTTACATAAAATAATAAGCACATACAATCCAACATACTTATACAATGAACTGAATTTTGGCAGATCTTCTCGGGGTAGAACTATTATACAACTAAGCCATCGTCGTAGTTTATCTGAAAAACACTTCCTGATACGAACTATCCGTCTGTTGAACCAACTCCCAAATCACATTCAAATCATAAGAAGCAATTATAGATTCAAGACAAATGTCATTAAATTCTATAGCGAATCCTGATGCTATCAACTAACAGAGTTCTCTATTTCTCAGGGAATACATATAAAAACTCATTTAAATAATTTATACATACATATATTTGTTTTTTTTTAATACTTTAAATTTTTTTAGTTTTTTATTGTTAATTTCATTACCTATTCAAACTTAGCTCATATCCCACAACTTAATACAGGACAGTTTCAGTCAAATATGCAAACAAACACTAATAACCCCCCAAAGACCACCAAAGCCTTAACGAAAGCCAGAACCAATGGAAGTCGACCAAAGCATTCATTCTCGTCGAATAAACTATATGAGGCCGCAAAATTTTCAGAGCCAACAGCAGTACAAACAGCAAAAGACATCAGTACAAACACATCGATACCTCGCCAACAGGATATGAACAGGAAGAAGTGGAGCCAAATCACTTTGAAGAATTCAGCGATATCAATTTTTTAGCTTAATGAGCTCTTCGCTTCCATACTTTGCAGTTAAAGCGGAGGGCGGAAAAATCTTAAAATTTCTTGTTGACACAGGCTCCAGTAAAAATTATGTCAAACCAGTGTTAGTAAAAAAACGTATACCGAATGAAACTCCCTTTTATGCTAAATCAATTGTGGGAGACATAAATATAGATGAGCACACGTATGTAAAACTTTACAATTTTGATAACGAAATTAAATTCTATTTGATGGATTCTCTAAAAACCTTTGACGGAATTCTGGGAAATGACACTCTAAGAGAACTGGGAGCAATTTTTTATATCGATAAAAATTACATGGTATTTAAAAACGGGTTTAAAATTTGTCCCAAGCAACTCCCTACTCAGAGCGTTAACTCTATAAATATCGAAATGGGGAACTTAACTAGCCAACAAAAAGAGGTAATGAAAGACATTGTAAGCGCTCATTATGGACTCTTCTCCGAGCCTGATGAAAAGCTTACATATACTACGAAAGTGGTGGCAGACATTCGAACATCTTCAGACGCCCCGGTATATTGGAAATTTTATCCGTATCCTGCATCTCTGAGAAATAAAGTGGAGTCCCAAGTGAAAGGACTTCTGAACGATGGCATTATAAGACCATCAAGATCACCATATAATTCTCCGGTATGGGTGGTCCAAAAAACCCCATGCGGCGGGAAATAAGCAATACCGATTAGTCATCGACTATAGGAAATTGAATTCGGTGACCATAGCAGATAAATATCCAATACCAGAAATATCTGAAGTAATATCGCAATTGGGTAATAGCAACTTTTTTCAGTTCTTGACTTAAAAAGTGGTTTTCACCAGATTCTACTAAAAGAAACAGAAGTCGAATTTCTAGGGTATATTATTACTCCTTCTGGAGTAAAAACAAATCCAGAAAAAGTGAAAGCCATAGAAATTTTTCCGCAACCTCGCAATTTGAAAGAACTTCGTACTTTTATTGATCTTTCAGGGTATTATAGGCGGTTCATACGGGCTTACTCGGAAGGAGGACGTATGTCCAAACATAAATCATCAAAATTTGTAATTTCTTTGGATGAAGAAGCAATAGAATCTTTCATGAACATTAAACGATCCCTTACATCAGAGGACATTATTCTTGCCTATCCTGATTATAATAAGAATTTTGAACTAGTTACAGATGCTTCGAATTTTTCAATCGAAGCAGTGCTTTCGCAAAATGGAAAACCGATATCTTTTATTTCTAGAACTCTTAATAACGCGGAAGAGCATTACGCCGCAAATGAAAAAGAAATGCTAGCCATCATATGGACTCTAAATTCGTTAAGAAATTATTTATATGGATCAGCTAAAGTAAAAATATTTACTGACCATCAACCGTTAACGTCTGCTCTTAGCAACAAAAACAGCAATAGCAAAATGAAGAGATGGAAATCAATATTCGAGGAGTATAACTACGAGTTATTTTACAAGCCAGGCAGGACAAACGTGGTGACCGATGCCTTGTCCAGAATACCCGAAACTAATGTCAATACATTATCAATAGCAACAAACTCGGATGAAAGTTCATCCCAAAATTTGATATACTGCGTAGACACGCCTATTAATGCGTTTAATAACCAGATATTTCTAGGCATGGACAACGCGTCAACTTATCAATTCAAAATAATTTTCCCTACCTATCATAGGCACATCATAACAGAACCGGATTATTGTGAGTCAAAATTGATAGATATTTTAAAAAGATACCTCAACCCATCGGTCATAAATTGTATTAAAACCGAGGAACGCATCACGGGAAAAATACAAGAGCTATATTCTTCACATTTTGGGAAATACAAAATACGATTTTCACAGAAACAAGTTGACGATGTTACAGACAAGGAAGAACAAGAGAATATAATTATTGTAAGGAAAATCGAGTACAAATACTTGAAAACTACTACTTTCCATCCATCGCAGGAAAGATAAAGAAAATAATAAAAACCAAGCAAAGAAAATAAATACGAGTTGTTCCAATGGTTGACATGGTTGAGCGCTTTCATTCAACGCTCCAGGAAATAATGAGATGTATTCAAAGAGAAATGTCGAAATGGACTTTCCAGGAATTATTGGAGAATTCTACAAGGGAATATAACTTCACAGTTCATACAGTTACTGGTAAAAGACCTATAGACATATTTTTCGGAAGGCGAATCAGTAATGATCCGAGTCTCCTTAAAAAGGATAGAGAAGATACAATAAAAAAAAAACTTTCAGAAAAGCAAATCGCGGATCTAACTTATCACAATAAGAATAGAACTCCTCCGAAGCGTTATTCGAAAGGAGACATAATTTTCGTTAAAATAAATAAAAGATTGACTCGACTCCACAGCCCTGGTCGCTGATAACGGAGAACGTGGACACCCTCAAAGCTACATCGTTCGAAGAAAAGCAGCTCCTACACACCATCAACTAGAATTTTGTTTTATTAAAGGCAAAAATAGCCAACCTGCGTATTCATACCAGACCTAGGAGGGGTTTGATAGATGTGCTAGGGAAAGGATTGAAATTTGTGGCGGGAACAATGGATAGTGACGACGAAAGGGAGATTCGGGAAACCTTATCCAAAGTTCATGTAATCCAATATTCGAAATATCGAACCTTCCTACCGTATTAACACCGATATTTTGTACTTTCGTAATCATATAGACGACATTGGGCAAGTAATATTCTCTAGTAAATTGGGTGTCATACCCTCGGACATCTTGACGGAAAAGGAACTTAATTTAATTACCGATTTTGACAGTTATATGGGCATGCAAATCGTGGTGGCATTCCAAGAAAATAATTCCACAATTTTCCCAAAATATCCTATCCAAATTAAAGTTTGAACGTCTCCCTAATCGCCTCAATAAATGTATTGTGCTAAGTAAATATGAACTATTAGTTGATAAAAAAAAATAAAATTTATGATGTTAATGTCAAAAATAATTTAGAAAAAAATTTAATTGATATTGAAGACAATTGTATAACCAGTATCCTAAAATTTACCGAAGCAGATTGTAAATTGGGGAAATTTGAAAAAAAAAACATCTATTGTTGAGGAACTTTGGAAAACCAAATATCTTCATGACCCAAGGTAACAGTACGGTACAAGACTTCTATAAATAAATCTATGCTCATTTGTCCCTTATTTTGAACAAAATTGCTAGTTTAGAAGAAGACGAATCTGCTATACAATTACTGATAAAAACATACCGCAATAAGGCGCTGGACACCTTTATCAGAGGGCTCAGAGGCGACCTTTCACGGTTATTAGGTATGAGGGAACCAGCAGATTTAAACGAAGCCTTGCACATATGCTTAAAACAAGATAACCAGCAGTTTAGCCCCTCATACTCCCACCCTCAAGCAGCACAATAAAAACCAAGTAATTTACACACAATACGCATATTTACCGCAATTTTCTAGCCACCCTTACTTTAACCATGTCCCCTATACTAATGTTCGCCCACAAATTCCACCAAAATTCAATACACAGTTAAGCAATCCAAACAACACTAGGCATTTCAATTCACAAATACCTCGGACTCAGTCATATTTCCCGTCAACAAAAACCACCCAACAAAAACCTCCTGTGCCTATGGACATTAACCAATCCATAAGATCAAGGATGGTAAACTACTTGAACAGACCTACTCAAAACAGGTTCCCAGGAGTAAGACTTCCACCGCAATCACCGCAAGCACATCAGCCAGCGAAATTTCAAGGAATAAATCATATTGAGTCTGACAATGAAATCAACATCGTTTAACAAGATTAAGTGTACCCTTTCCTCAAGCGACATTATGAGTTACACCCTCTAACATAATTTAGTAGCACAATTAATTTCGCATTTCCCAGACTCTTTTCCAAATTGCCAATTTAGCGATCCAAATGCATAGGTGAGAATAATAAATGTGCCACCTATGCATTTACGAAATGGGAAGTCTCTGTCAATAGCTAACATATATA
The DNA here is from genome assembly GCF_050003625.1 of Haematobia irritans. Taxonomy (NCBI): domain Eukaryota; kingdom Metazoa; phylum Arthropoda; class Insecta; order Diptera; family Muscidae; genus Haematobia; species Haematobia irritans. The sequence goes on along the minus strand of NC_134400.1, from coordinate 42,533,996 downwards.
GAAATGTAGACCTAAGTAAAGTTAGTATTAAAATCGTACTTAATTAAGACGCTTCTCTACAATAGTAGAGAGAAAATCAAACGAACTTGTGTTTTGTTTTTTTAGGATAAAAATTTACAAGTTCATTTCTGGCGCAGTCGGTAGGATACCCGGGTATCCTTTTTAGAGCGAAAATCGGAAAGTATACTGGGATATCTTAATATAATAAACGGGTATCGAAGTGATATAAAGTGTTGGAAAAAAACAGTGCTTCCGTTGTAAGATATACAAAGGAAAACACAGTAAAAAACATTGAAAAACCACACGCAGAGAAGAAACATGATTGCCACAATCATATTCGAAGAGCAAAATAATATGATAGCAGCTATTTTTGCGGCGACCATGTAACATTTTAACCTGCAACCATGTTGGCTCAGTGAACATGGTTCTAAGAAAAATACAATTGTCCTCATCTAAAATGTTATTATATTGATAAAAAGAATTTTGTTTCCATTAAAAGACAATGGTCACGATCTAAAATGTTATGTTATTCGTCAAAAATGTTTTTCTTCTAGTTAAAAGAACATGGTCACAACCTAAAATGTTTTGATTTTTATGAAAAAACTTTTTTCGTCGTCGAAAAAAGGACGCCACTTGAGAAAAGAAAACACAAAATCAACTTTATTTATTTGTTTTTATTTATTTATAAACTAATTCATTGTTTATTTGTATTTATAATGTCGTGCAAGCAAACTTCACATATTTTTACACACTCTAGTTTGGTTCAATTTCAACAATAAGTAATCATTCCATATTTACTTCGTGCCCATCAAATGTACAAACGCAGACATCATGTAACTGCAAATAAAAATAAATTATACCATATATCAAAATGCAGAACAAAAACCAGGTATATTTTTTTCAATTACACTTTCCTTTTTTGTATTCACATAAAACCACGTGCCATTTCTGAATAAATAAATTAACACAAAACACAATAATTCCGTATTCTCCGTCCATTCCAAGAAACAATCAACACACGACTGACGCGCAAAATGAAAATCGTGTGTACCTGCTCAATGTTTTTATAAAATTCTTGTCGCTGCAAAAAAATTAAAAAATTAAATGATCACGAAAACAATGTACATGGTCTTTATGGCCATGTAATGGTTGTAGACATGTCTATACGTAAACTATAAAAATATTTTTTTCTCTGCAAAAAAGTCAAAAAATTGAATGGTCAGATACATGATTTTCCTGACCATATAATGGTCTCACATTCTATCATTTAAATAATAGAACATGTTTGCGGCATTTGAGAACCATTTAAATGCTTATTACCAACATATATTTTTCTCCGCTCGAAAATTATTTTTACAAAGACAAAATACATGGTTTTCGCGACAATTACATACTCTAAATAAGCATTAAATGGATGCGGCAACCATGTCCAAACATGTTTTTTCTGTGCGTGCAGTGCGTCCTTCGTAAGATATATAAAGGAAAACTATTGAAGCAAAAAAAACAACAACAGCGCAAATTGTTGAAAGAAAAAGGACAAATTAGTCATAACAATAAAAACGTAAACCAGACTGAAACACCAATCAACAGATAAGTTGGCAAACATCGGCTCACAGCGGCGCATTAAACCACAACGGCATTGTCATCAGAAAGCAACAAGGAAACCCAACAGCAGTCAAAGAACAACAGAAAGGTCAGATAAACACATATATACTTATTTATATATAAATTGTCATTAGATATTTAGAACAAACATACATCTAAGATATCATTAAAATATTAGATTGATTTTCTTTTGATCGTAAAATCCATAGGCTTTTTGATTTTCAGATATAAAAATAATAATATTCCATATACGAGTATTTTGAGTTTTTTTTTTGTAAACTAAAAAAAAAAGAAAAAATATAGAAATGCCTAACGATACAGTGCCACCGTCAATCGTTTTAAACCCAATAAAATACTTGGAGAGACTCCCGGAATTCGACGGAAGTAGAAAAGATTTGCACACGTCCATAACACGAGTCGAACGTGTACACCCTGTTCTCCAACAATACGACCAAAATTCGCAACTATTTTTCTCATATTTAATAAAAAGTAGGTTGAAAGGAAAAGCGAGGGAAACGATTGAGATAAATTTCCATGCTAAATCATGGACCGAAATAAAACAAGTGCTCCTAAATAACTTTGGAGAGAAGCTAAGTGTTGAGGAACTCTACGACAAATTAAGGGCTGTTACTTTCAGGACGAACACAATTAGCTTCTATAATGATATAAGGGAAAGACTTAGGGATATAAATAGTAAAATTTCGATGTAGTTTGGCACTAATGAGGAATCACAAATTGCTGCCAAAAACAATATGCGAACAGCTCTGCACGTTTTTAAAGCAAAAATTCCCGAACCCATGAGAACAATCCTCGCTTGTAGAAACCCCGATACCCTTGAGGAAACGATGGACATATTTTACCAGTAAAGATATGCCAACTATGGGGTTCAGATAAATAAGGACACCACCCTTAAACAAAATGACCCAAGGAAAACAAATAGTTCAGACCACCGTAATCTTTCCAATAACAATTCCGACAATTTAAATAGTCGTATGCTAGGACGCGACCCGTCATTATTCAGGAATAGAAACAATAACAACCAGTCGAATTATGACAACCTCCATAAGGGCGATTGGCGCCCGACCCTCTCTCTACCTCATACTCAGAATAGAATAGGATATGTGAACCACAGTCCACAGAGGACAGGACAATATTCCAATTCTGGCCCTCAACTAAATTCCAATTCTCCACCGGAACCGATGGTATTAATATAGTTGAGAGAGCTTACGAGGACTCTTAGACCCTTGAGAATGACAATAAACCTATTTCAGACACCGAGCAGGATAATGAAGACGCTTCCGAAGAAAATTTCTTCGAAAATTTTCATTTTCTGGCCTCACCGGACAATTACCCTATATAGTAATTAAAGAGAAACTCAAATTCATTATAGATACTGGAGCCACTCGTTCAATTGTGAATCCAGGAATATCCGATCCAAAGTGGAAATTTAAAACCAAATCGATTACATTGACAACCCTTCAAAACAACTTACAACCTACACGCACAGAAAAAACATGTTTGGACATGGTTGCCGCATCCATTTAATGCTTATTTAGAGTATGTAATTGTCGCGAAAACCATGTATTTTGTCTTTGTAAAAATAATTTTCGAGCGGAGAAAAATATATGTTGGTAATAAGCATTTAAATGGTTCTCAAATGCCGCAAACATGTTCTATTATTTAAATGATAGAATGTGAGACCATTATATGGTCAGGAAAATCATGTATCTGACCATTCAATTTTTTGACTTTTTTGCAGAGAAAAAAATATTTTTATAGTTTACGTATAGACATGTCTACAACCATTACATGGCCATAAAGACCATGTACATTGTTTTCGTGATCATTTAATTTTTTAATTTTTTTGCAGCGACAAGAATTTTATAAAAACATTGAGCAGGTACACACGATTTTCATTTTGCGCGTCAGTCGTGTGTTGATTGTTTCTTGGAATGGACGGAGAATACGGAATTATTGTGTTTTGTGTTAATTTATTTATTCAGAAATGGCACGTGGTTTTATGTGAATACAAAAAAGGAAAGTGTAATTGAAAAAAATATACCTGGTTTTTGTTCTGCATTTTGATATATGGTATAATTTATTTTTATTTGCAGTTACATGATGTCTGCGTTTGTACATTTGATGGGCACGAAGTAAATATGGAATGATTACTTATTGTTGAAATTGAACCAAACTAGAGTGTGTAAAAATATGTGAAGTTTGCTTGCACGACATTATAAATACAAATAAACAATGAATTAGTTTATAAATAAATAAAAACAAATAAATAAAGTTGATTTTGTGTTTTCTTTTCTCAAGTGGCGTCCTTTTTTCGACGACGAAAAAAGTTTTTTCATAAAAATCAAAACATTTTAGGTTGTGACCATGTTCTTTTAACTAGAAGAAAAACATTTTTGACGAATAACATAACATTTTAGATCGTGACCATTGTCTTTTAATGGAAACAAAATTCTTTTTATCAATATAATAACATTTTAGATGAGGACAATTGTATTTTTCTTAGAACCATGTTCACTGAGCCAACATGGTTGCAGGTTAAAATGTTACATGGTCGCCGCAAAAATAGCTGCTATCATATTATTTTGCTCTTCGAATATGATTGTGGCAATCATGTTTCTTCTCTGCGTGTACTACTATCTTCAAGGTACCCCTTTTTTTAGAACTTGGTTCTAATGACGAGTGGATGCACTTAATCGAATGCGATTTCCATACAAAATTCGATGGAATTATCGGGAATAACATACTGAAAAAATATAACGCTATTATAAACTTTGGAAATAACACCTTAACCATAAACAATAACACTATAAACCTGTTATTCCCAGGTTCAAAATGGGTACAGGTCGTTACCAACATCAAGAACGGTCTAGTTCATATTAAGGAACACCGTAATCGTAAAGGGGACACCATCATCCCCGAAGGCGTCTATAACTCGAAGAATTTCAAGGTCGAAATATATACTAAATCAGACTTTCGAGACATAATCCGAATTGGACCCCTAAACCACTGGCCCGTGTCAGTTGAAAATTATCACCTCGTTGATGATAATATTTTAAGAGAGACAAAAAAGGATATTCCTATCTTCGACCAAATTCGGGTAGGCCATATGAATTCAGAAGAGCATAAGGAATTCTCCAAATTAATCGCGGGGTATTCGGCATTATTTCATGATACGAATACGAATTTAACGTTCACGAATAGCATCTAACATCGAATCAATACCGTCGATGACATTCCAATTCGTTCAAAAACATATAGATACCCATTCGTCCATAAGGACGAAGTCCAAAGGCAAATAAGGGACATACTGGAAAATGGCGTAATCAGACCCTCAAATTCCCCATACTCTGCACCCATATGGATCGTGCCCAAAAAAGACGATGCAAGTGGTGCGGAAAAGTGGCGTCTCGTAATAGACTATCGCAAACTAAACGAAAAAACCATTGATGATAGATACCCTATTCCCAATATCGATGAGATATTGGATAAATTGGGGAGAAGAATGTATTTTTCTACACTCGACTTGGCAAAGGGATTCCACCAAGTTGAGATCGACGAGAAGGACATACACAAGACTGCTTTTTCGGTCGAAGGCGGGCATTGTGAGTTATTAAGAATACCATTTGATCTTAAAACAGCACCCGCCACCTCCCAACGACTAATGAATAACATCCTAGGGGACTTAGTGGGTAAAGTATGCTTAGTATACCTTGATGATATTATTATATTTTCGACATCCCTTGAAGAACACATCACGTCCTTGAAGTTGGTTCTAGATAGTTTGAAAAAGGCAAATCTTAAAATCCAATTAGCCAAATGCGAATTCCTCCGTAGAGAAACGGACTTCTTAGGTCATGTGGTCACCCAACATGAAGTAAAGCCAAAGCCAAAGAAAATTGAATGTATTGCAAACTACCCAATACCACGCACAGCCAAACAAATTAAACAATTTCTGGGTCTATGTGGATACTATCGTAAATTCATACCCAACTATTCAAATATAGCCAAACCTATGACAAAATATTTGAAGAAAGGTATGGACGTCGACATAGAGGATATTGCGTATATTCAGGGGTTCAACGAACTAAAGAATCCACTTATGAGTGAACCCGTACTAGCATATCCAGACTTCGACTTAGTTTTTGTTTTGAACACAGATGCTAGGAATGTTGCATTGGGAGCTGTACTTTCCCAAGAAGGTCACCCCATATGCTACGCAAGTAGCAACTATAGCACAATAGAAAAGGAGTTACTTGCTATTGTCTGGGCCGTGAAATACTTTCGACCATATCTGTTTGGTAGGAAATTTGAAATACAGACGGACCACCAACCTTTACAGTGGCTTTTTAGTATAAAGGAGCCGAATTCAAGACTCGTTAGATGTCGTTTGAAATTGGAAGAATATGACTATAATATACGGTAAAAAAACTGTTTGCACAACGCAAACGCAGATGCTCTATCTAGAATTATCCCCGAAGTTAATATGGCCGACGGATCAGCGACAGTAACGATCCCTGAGACAGAATCACCAATAAATATGTTCAAAAACCAGATAATATTAGACGTTGTAGAATCCGGTTCTCTATAACAGCTAAAAATTATGATGAAGGAACTCTATTGAGAGTAGTAAAGAACCATTTCAGTCCGAGAACAAATGCCATAATTATACAAAAGAACGATTTATATGACAAATTACACCACGTAATTCAAACCCACTTTAGCGACAATCAAAATTTCAAAGTTGTGAGGTGTTGTCAGTTACTGACAGACGATCGGACGAGGACGAACTGAATATGATTATAAATAACGAACATTTAAGGAACAACCACAGGAGAATAAATGAGAATTTCCTCCAAAACTCCATAACGACAATCATATATTATCAGTAGAAGAAAAGATCCTACGTATAATAAACTTCTACAATAATTCCATCCAGATTTTATAAATGGTAATATCCACCATTCAGAGTACCCGGACATACACGGCAAAATGTTGGGACAAAAAGAATTAAAACTAAACAAAATTAATAAATAAAGAAAGAACCGACAGACGAATTGATGAAGGTATGAATTTCATAAAACAAATACGAGGGGGCAAAAACCACTCGAAATATCGCGTAATCGACAGTACTAAACCGGACGATGACCATTTGATTGATAAATCAAATGGACTAAAATACTACAAACCCCAAATGGGCTAAAATACTACAAACTACAAAATGAAAAAGAAATTTGAAGACAGAAATTTACTCCAACTCCATGAGACGAGAGCTAGAAGAAGGACTATGAGTGTATAAACCATTCTTCTTTCTGTACTTTGAATGAATGACACTTTACTTAATATCACTTACACTACTATTTGTCGGGACGACCCATGGACAACTAATGGACATCGAGGACCTAACAGTATTATGTGAAATAGAAAAGACTGTCAAACGAGACATTACCAAAAAGGACAATAGTTATGCATTTCTCATACATGAAATCCATTCGATACAAGAAATTCTACATGAACTTAGACCAAAACGTTTTACAAGATCCATAGACGCTCTAGCTACAGCTTGGAAATGGCTTGTCGCCACTCCCGACCATGAAGATTTCAGAATTTTATCAAACCATACAGATAATCTGCTAAGAAACAATGAAAAGACTACAGGTAATAACAAACATGACTAACTCAATACTCAATAATATTGGGACGACAGATGCATTAAAAATTTGAATAATCAATGACGTAGAACACGGACTTCGAATCCTAAAAGAGGAAATAAGAGACATTAACTATGCTATTCAATGGACCAAAGCCGGTATCGTCTAACTCTAAAAAACCTTTATACCAATCAGAGTTTGTCTTATTTAAATCTAGTAGAAGTACTCGATTTTGCCGAAGTAAAACTGAGCTATAATAATTCAACACTAATTTTTATTATAAGTCTACCTATAACAGAAAATCTTATTTGCAAAAACTTGTTTATTAGATCCGTAATGAAAGAAAAAAAAACTGTGATTAATATTAAGAATCAAAATTTTTTGCTATGTAAGGAATCAGTACTTGAAGTGAAAAATGAATGCAAAACTATTTACGAACTATCCCTATGTAAAAGAGAAAATTTAAAAATGTTACAGGCACTAAATGCTTATGCAACCTGTTATCAGGGAAGCCGTCACTCTGCTCGATGACAAATCATCATCACTTGCCCTTGACAGAAGAAATCATGCCAGGCCTAATAATTTTAAACGGCTACTCAGGGTCGATCTCGGAGGACAATGAGATCCTAAACCTTAACGGTACATTTGTAGTTAAATTCCATAATAGTACTATCACCATTGACGGTCAAACTTACTCTAGTAAAGAAAAAACTGGCTAGACCTTTACCCCCCCCATAGTCCAATCTTCGAATGTTATAATTGCATACGAGGAAATGTTATCTTTAAAAATGCTCAACGAGCTTCATCTAAAGAACTTAAAGGAGATATGCCGTTTGACTTACAGAATTAAACTTTTAACTTTCTCAAGTCTTACCATACCCATATTAGTTTCATTAAAGAAAAATATTGAAAATAGCATCTGTCCATGTTCAACCCGTCTCATATCCACGTGGAAGTTGGAATTTAAAGGGGGAAGAGTTAACAACAAAAAGTTTAAATAATATTTTCCCAGCCATTCGATTCAATTCTTCGAACTCAGGTGATGTTATTTTCCTACCCTTATTTTCCGTCCGTTTTACATATGCGGCCACTTGCATTTAGTTTTACGAATTTATTTCAAGACATTTCCCACCAATTAATTGCTGACGTTACGTCTGCATGAAATCAATCACAAGTACTGATCACCAAATATTCCATTTGCATTTATTACCGAGAAATATTATTAAGCTTTTCCAAACTGTAAAATTTTCATCCGCTCAATACCAAGAATTAGTATCAGCTTATTAAATTAATTCATTTTCTTTTGTCAACAACTTCGGTAGAATTACCAATAGCTTGGCTTAACACAAAATTACTATAAAAGAAGAAAATTTTAATAAAGAATTATCAGTTGTTATCAAACCAACAAAGTGATTGCGTTTTAATTTAATAGTAAAATAAGTTAATTTATAAAAGAAATGGAATACAGGGATTGATGCTGTCAATGGACCATTAACAGTTCGAGCTCCAGTAGGAAATAAAGGTGTTAATGTCACTACGGAAATTGAGAAATGTTGGGAAAAAGAGTAATTAGAAATTGACATAGTTCCAGATGACGACGAAAAATGCCTAGAAATATATGCGACTACAACAAAAAAATGCTGACGGGCGATTTGTAGTTCAAATCCCTTTTAAGGATTATAGAACACTGGGAGCTTCATATAACAAAACAGCTGCGACACTCATTAGCCTTGAAGAGAGTTTAAGCAAGGACAGTGCATTGCGAAATGAATACATACGAAAAATGGACCAGTATATTGCACTGGGACATATGAAGCTGGTAAAACATATTCGAGACGGTAAATAATATTTATTTCATCAGTCTGACCACTAAAGTCAGAGTGCTTTTTGACGCGTCGACAGCAACAAGTAATGGAAAAAGAGTTTGAACAATGCCTGTTGGTCCACGGTTGCAAATAGATGTTTTCGACATACATTCTATAAAACTAATTTTCATGTCTTCACTATATCCGACTCCATTTTATGAGCGTGTAACCGAAAAAACTTTTTTTAATATCCGTTTGGAATTTTTTACTTGTTCAAAAATCCTAACATAGTGCTCTTCTGAAATACACCAAGATTCTATATAGGATGAGACTTTTGTAACAATTTTAAAATTTTCTTTTATAACAAAACGATTCGGTTCATAATAAATTAAAAAATTTAAAAGTTTATATTTCCACAAAAAAAATGTGACTAAAACTGCGAAAATACAAAATTTAATTTTGAGCGTATTTGTTCTTTACGAACAATACAAAAGCAATTGCCGGAAAATTATGATTTGGAACTGAAACTTTACGAAAACAATCAAAACGAAATGTCACAAAATGCCATAAGCTCTTGTTAAAATTCTTTAAAAATTTCTACGTGGAAATTTTTTGAAAAATTTTAGGCGATTTCTTTGTATTGATAGCTTAATAAAAAAAAAGAAATTAAATCAAATGTAAATTTGGAACTGACACATTTTTTTTTTGGCGGACAGAGATGGATCATCTATGTAATCTATGATTACACCTGTCGGCGAAGAATTTTCGGTAATATCTCAATGAGACTGGGTAATATAATAGTCGCTTAAAATTATGCTTTAGAAAATTAAAATTATCTAAACTCTCTCTCTTTCAGAGTTGTACCTGTACTGTTGTTGAAGTCATATTTCATATCAATGGTGTACTCGAACAATGGAAACAGTAACAATACTAGGGTAATCTTTGTAAATGAATTCAAAAGTGAAAAAAATAATTCAAAATTTAGGAGATAACAAATAAAATTTGATTTTCTATTACTTTTTTATGATAAAACTCTTGAACAGTGTTAACATTGAAAGGTGCTCTTGAGGAGCTAGAATTCAAAAGGAAGCTCTTCGCAATAAACTTCAAATGGAATTTTTGTTGTGATACTGCAATATTTTTGAAATAATATGGAAAATCCTTTAGATCACGAAGGTCAAACTACGTAATTCCCCTTTTAAGTAAATTATTCCCTGGAGAGAAAATGAAAAGTTTTTTTTTTGTTTGATTTCTAAGTGTTAAACCAACAAAAACATGATGCCGTTAGTAATTTTTGCAGAATGTCAGCATTATTAAAAATGAATTAGACGAACTCATGTTCGTAGTATGTTCTTTTTTATAAAACCCGAAATTTAGTGAAAAGTACATTTTCGCTCATATACTTTAAAAAATGAATTTTCCATCCCTAGTGACGCAATTTAATTTTCGCCTAAGATGATGCTTTAGGCAATTTATATTATCTAATCTCTCTCTCTGAGTAGTAGTAGTAGAGGGTTGTTGTTGAAATCATATTTTAGAAATTCAAAATAACGAATTAAACTTCACAAAAATATCGTAAACCTTTTTTTTTTTTTTGGAACTCACACATTTTTCGCGGATAGGAATGGATCATCTATGTAATCTATGTTTGATTATACCGGCAAAGGATTGTTGCTAATATCTCAATGAGACTGGGTAATAATCGCCTAAAATTATGCTTCAGAAAAATAAAATTATCTAGTAGTAGTAGAGGGTTGTTGTTGAAATCATATTTTAGAAATTAAAAATAACGAATTAAAAAATATCAGAAAACTTATTTTTGGAACTCACACATTTTTTCCGCGGTCGGAATTGGATCATAATTACATATGTATATGATAGAATCTATGATTGCTTCTGCCGGCAATGGATTGTTGGTAACAGCTCAATGAGATTGGGTAATTTAATATTCGCCTAAAATTATGCTTTAGAAAATTAAAATTATCTAAACTCTTTCTCTCTCTCTCTGAGTAGAACATATATGAGGGCTGTTGATGATGTCATATTATAAAAAAAAAATTTAAATCAGGAATTAGGACTGGGGCTGGGGCTGGCGTATACCTTTTTCTTTTGTTGCTATAACTCTAATGATTTGTAATCTATAGTAAATGTGGAATTTACATCTGTTTCATGTATTCTTTAAATTTATATGTATGTGTATATATATAGAATATGCTATTGATTTTTATTTTTCATTTTGTTTAGTAGTTGAAGGAACGTCTAGTCTTAATTTGCTTGTCTATTTATTTGTTTGTTTGTTTTGATTCTTGTATCGGATCAGTTTTGTTTTTTAATGTGAATAAATGTTTTCTTTAGTTGTTGTTTTAAGGAATACTTTGATTTTATAGGTTAAATTATGGTGTCATAAGTTCATGGTATCATTCGTTTTTGGTCACACGCGCAATGAGTAGTGCTTCCCAAACCACATTGACTTTAATTCTATGGCATATTAGGGTTGTTATCTTGAGGCTGTTGCATTGCAGATGTAGAAGAAGATCTTTGGCCATTAGTAATTGGTCCAGCTGATGAAGGTGGTGTAGAGGAATGAGTCGATGATGGCGGTGATTGTGGTAATCTCATCGGTGTCCTTAGACCATCATCATGGGAATCCGATATATTGCGTAAGGTTAAAGCATGAAAATCGTTTAGTGTTTGTTCAAATAAATCTATAGTTGGTTGATCTGCACTAGCTATAACTCTCTGGGTGGCTCCTAGTAGATCTTCGGCAGCACCTAACAGCTCACGATTGCCACCGCCTCCAACGAGCCCACCTCCATTCCCACCACCACCACTAACATTGGCTAGCATTGGATTTAGTCTTTGTTGACTGCTAATTAAGGCTAAGTCACTTAAATTAAGCTCACCCGTTGTTGGATTTAAGCTCATGTCCCTTGTTGTTGGCTGTTGATAATTCGTGGAAGAAGCTGTTGAAGAGGTGTTTACGGTATTGTTGCTAGATGTTGTTGTGGAACGTGTTAATTCATCGGCATGGGCCAAAGTGGAACCTATAATATCACTTGCTATACGTAAAGCAGCATCGGTGGCCGCTGCTGTTGAGACAAATTCACTAGGATTAATGACATATCCACCCAAGCCATATGGCAAACGCAAGGGTCCCTGACCATTGCTGCCATCCATCGCATGTGCACCCAATAGAGAATTTTCATGTATATCCAGGTCATCATTGTGATATCTAGAATAAGGGATAATAAAAAAAATATTAAAAAATAAATAAATTATATCGATATACCAATTTCTACTTTCAATTATAATAAAAAAAACTATTATCGAAGAGGATTGTCCTCATCGAAAATACGTCTCTACCGGAAGGAATCAAACGTTGGGTTCATTCCATACTACAGGCATTTTATTTACAATTGTGGTACATCAATTTCTGTGCCACAGTCTATAGATAGAACGATGCATTCTTCTTGCTTGCACCTACGTATTTATGTTTATCCTATAAAATAAAATAAATGTATAATAATAAAAAAAACAACTCACCGATTTTGACGATAAACCTGTTGGGCAAAATTCGAATCCGTAGTCACTGTGTTACCCTCTATTCGTAGACCAGCTACACCTTTTTTGGGTATTGTTGCCAAATCACGTTTAACCCGACGACATCGGGCTGGTTCATTTTGACGTTGCTGTATCATGGCATCGAAATCCACAATGTAAACATAACCAGCAACTAAAATCGTACAGGATCTTTCGCCTTTCTTAAATGCCTCCTCGAGATCTTGACTGGTACGGTCATCGTATTGCCACCAACCTATGAAGAAAACGATAGCCAGGCAATAAAGAAAATGGAGTAAAAGGAAACAAGAACCAATTGGGATATGTAATTTTAAGTACACACGCATAAACAAGATGTCGTTACCTCTAAATCTTCAGGATGGATGTTATGGGCCTGTTCGAAACCGAAAATTCATTTGATTTGACATCTACTTTCTAGCTATTTTTACCCCATTGTTTGTAGAACCAATATAAAATTAAACAAAATTTTCTATAATATAAAATTTTAACAAAATTTTCCATAATATAAAATTTTAACAAAATTTTCTATAGAAATAAAATTTTGACAAAATTTTCTATAGAAATAAAATGTTGACAAAATTTTCTATAGAAATAAAATTTTGACAAAATTTTCTATAGAAATAAAATTTTGACAAAATTTTCTTCAGAAATAAAATTTTTACAAAATTTCCTATAGAAATAAAATGTTGACAACATTTTCTAAAGAAATAAAATTTTGACAAAATTTTCTATTAAAGTAAAATTTTGAGAAAATTTTCCATAGAAATCAAATTTTGAGAAAATTTTCTATAGAAATAAAATTTTGAGAAAATTTTCGATAGAAATAAAATTTTGACAAAATTTTCAATAGAATTAAAATTTTAACAAAATTTTCAATAGAGATGAAATTTTTACAAAATTTTCTATAGAATTAAAATTTTAACAAAATTTTCAATAGAGATGAAATTTTGACAAAATTTTCTATAGAAATAAAATGTTGACAAAATTTTATATAGAATTAAAATTTTAACAAAATTTTCAATAGAGATGAAATTTTGACAAAATTTTCTATAGAAATAAAATTTTGACAAAATTTTCTATAGAAATACAATTTTGACAACATTTTCTATCAAATACAATTTTGACAAAATTTTCTATAGAAATACAATTTTGACAAAATTTTCTATAGAATTTAAATTTTAACAAGATTTTCAATAGAAATGAAATTTTGACAAATAAAATGTTGACAACATTTTCTAAAGAAATAAAATTTTGACAAAATTTTCTATTAAAGTAAAATTTTGAGAAAATTTTCCATAGAAATCAAATTTTGAGAAAATTTTCTATAGAAATAAAATTTTGAGAAAATTTTCGATAGAAATAAAATTTTGACAAAATTTTCAATAGAATTAAAATTTTAACAAAATTTTCAATAGAGATGAAATTTTGACAAAATTTTCTATAGAATTAAAATTTTAACAAAATTTTCAATAGAGATGAAATTTTGACAAAATTTTCTATAGAAATAAAATGTTGACAAAATTTTATATAGAATTAAAATTTTAACAAAATTTTCAATAGAGATGAAATTTAATTTTAAGTACACACGCATAAACAAGATGTCGTTACCTCTAAATCTTCAGGATGGATGTTATGGGCCTGTTCGAAACCGAAAATTCATTTGATTTGACATCTACTTTCTAGCTATTTTTACCCCATTGTTTGTAGAACCAATATAAAATTAAACAAAATTTTCTATAATATAAAATTTTAACAAAATTTTCCATAATATAAAATTTTAACAAAATTTTCTATAGAAATAAAATTTTGACAAAATTTTCTATAGAAATAAAATGTTGACAAAATTTTCTATAGAAATAAAATTTTGACAAAATTTTCTATAGAAATAAAATTTTGACAAAATTTTCTTCAGAAATAAAATTTTTACAAAATTTCCTATAGAAATAAAATGTTGACAACATTTTCTAAAGAAATAAAATTTTGACAAAATTTTCTATTAAAGTAAAATTTTGAGAAAATTTTCCATAGAAATCAAATTTTGAGAAAATTTTCTATAGAAATAAAATTTTGAGAAAATTTTCGATAGAAATAAAATTTTGACAAAATTTTCAATAGAATTAAAATTTTAACAAAATTTTCAATAGAGATGAAATTTTTACAAAATTTTCTATAGAATTAAAATTTTAACAAAATTTTCAATAGAGATGAAATTTTGACAAAATTTTCTATAGAAATAAAATGTTGACAAAATTTTATATAGAATTAAAATTTTAACAAAATTTTCAATAGAGATGAAATTTTGACAAAATTTTCTATAGAAATAAAATTTTGACAAAATTTTCTATAGAAATACAATTTTGACAACATTTTCTATCAAATACAATTTTGACAAAATTTTCTATAGAAATACAATTTTGACAAAATTTTCTATAGAATTTAAATTTTAACAAGATTTTCAATAGAAATGAAATTTTGACAAATAAAATGTTGACAACATTTTCTAAAGAAATAAAATTTTGACAAAATTTTCTATTAAAGTAAAATTTTGAGAAAATTTTCCATAGAAATCAAATTTTGAGAAAATTTTCTATAGAAATAAAATTTTGAGAAAATTTTCGATAGAAATAAAATTTTGACAAAATTTTCAATAGAATTAAAATTTTAACAAAATTTTCAATAGAGATGAAATTTTGACAAAATTTTCTATAGAATTAAAATTTTAACAAAATTTTCAATAGAGATGAAATTTTGACAAAATTTTCTATAGAAATAAAATGTTGACAAAATTTTATATAGAATTAAAATTTTAACAAAATTTTCAATAGAGATGAAATTTTGACAAAATTTTCTATAGAAATAAAATTTTGACAAAATTTTCTATAGAAATACAATTTTGACAAAATTTTCTATAGAATTGAAATTTTAACAAGATTTTCAATAGAAATGAATTTTGAAATAAAATTTTTACAAAAAATTCTGTAGAAGTAAAAATTTAAAAAAAAAATCTATAGAAGTTAACTTTTGAAAACAAAAGCTTCAAAATAAAGATTTTTTAAATTTGGTACATTTTTGCTAAAAGTTTCTTCAACTTTTGGTAGATTTTTTTTGGCACGAGTGGCAAGCGTGCTCTTCCTGAAGTTAAATTTACATATGGAGTCTACATCAGATTCTGGATTTATAAGAACCAATTTTGTTTCGAGTTTTAGAGGAATCTTAAAAATCGCGTCTAAGCGTGCTGGAAAATCCAAAGAAATAACACCCACCATTTGATTTGAAATCTAATTTCCGGCTAGTTTTATCCCCATGATTTACCTAATATACATTTCGATTTCCATTCTCAATGATATCGAATATGAATTTCAATGTCTAGAGGCTAAAAGAAGTCAAATGTGGAGATCGGCCTATATTTGGGGCTATACTAAAATGATATACACTATAGGTTAAAGTGGCAGCCCGATTTTTTTCAGGTTCATTTAGACTATTCAGTCCATTGTGACAAACACCATATTCTTCACACTATTTATTGACCTAATATACATATAAATTTGCATTCTCAAGCAAATCGTAGAAAAATTGTTTCTAGAAGCTCAAGAAACAAAATCGGAGGGTCGGTTTATATGGGGGCTATATGAAAATACGGACCAATATAGAGCGAACTTGACCTGCGTTCAGACAAAAAACCAATTAGTGCCAAATTTCAGGAATTCTTAAGATATCGCCATTATTGAAGGCTGTATCGTGATTGCAACAGACAGATAGACGACCAGACGATCATATTTATATTATCTATGAATTTCTCCCTAATCAAGAACCTTTGAGAGGTGTCCAGTTGTGAGAGGTTAATTTAATATAGCATACGTCCATGTTTGGGAGGTGTCCGGTTTTCAGGATGTCCATATATAGTCAGAAATCGATATTTAAAGTGTAACAAATGAAATGGAAAACTTATTTTGGCCTATTCCTAAAAAGACAAATTGACTGCAATGCTAAAGTTGTACTATTTTAGTGGCAAATTTTCACCCTTTTGAAGTGTTGAACACTTTTGTGCCACTTTTTTTTTTGTTCCACTAAATACAAAACTTTTTACATTCTTATGCTACCTTTTTGCCATATTGTGGCACTTTTTTGTGCAATATTTTTCGTAACATAAAATTGAAATAATGCGACCACAATGTTGAGCAAATCATCATAGTGCTATCCAGGGAACAATTGCGACGCCTCAAATAGGTAAAGAAAATATTCTGTAGTGGGCAAACCTTGATTCTTTTGTGCCACTAAATGTGATAATTTTTAAATTTGTTGACCATTTACTGTCATAAAATTTTGACAAAATTTTCTATAGAAATAAAGTTTTGAGAAAGTTTTCTATAGAAATAAAATTTTGGTAAAATTTTCTATACATATAAAATATTGACAAAATTTTCTATAGAAATAAAATTTTGATAAATTTTTCTATAGAAATAAAATTTTGACAAAATTTTCTATAAAATTAAAAAATTTTCCAAATTTTTCTATAGAAATAAAATAAAAGAAAACGTTTGATTGAAATCAAGATAAACTATTTGTTGTATTTAATTGGGTCCAATAAACAACTCGACTTCCTAATTACATAGAAAACACTTACAAAAATGCATTTAATAGATATGTTTTCTATTAAAATAAGTGTGCCACCGTTTATTTTTTAAAAAAGTATCACTTTTTGCCAATTATTAGAAATGTAAGATGAAAATGAATCAACAGTTTTGTCTTGCTGAAGTAGCAAACACTTTGTTAGTCAAACTATTTAATTTACACCCAGCAAAAACT
The DNA here is from genome assembly GCF_050003625.1 of Haematobia irritans. Taxonomy (NCBI): domain Eukaryota; kingdom Metazoa; phylum Arthropoda; class Insecta; order Diptera; family Muscidae; genus Haematobia; species Haematobia irritans. Next base: position 42,516,532 of record NC_134400.1, on the reverse strand, counting down.
CTCATTACCCGGTAAGCTTGTAGGTAAGCATACACACAAAAAATTGTCACCAAATTAAACACTGAATTGAATTTGGAAACGGATTCAATTAATATGTTAATTGATTCAATTAATTATTTAATCAAATCCTTATAAAAACCATTTAAAACAAGTAAGTAAAGACTAAAGTCGGGCGGGACCGACTATATTATACCCTTCGCCATTATGTAGACCAAAATTTGTGTTACCATCTCAACTCCTTCAAATTTGTTGGGAGTTATTATCAAGGTTTATATTCCCATATACAAATATTTATATCTGAAACGATTTGGAGACAATTTTTTGTACTTCTACAAAATCGCTAGAATTAAAAATTAAATCGGCTAACACCCTGGGATGAAACACAATGTTAGTAAAAAACAAGTAAGTAAAGTCTAAAGTCGGGCGGAGCCGACTATATTATACCCTTCGCCACTATGTAGACAAACATTTGTGTTACCATCTCAACTACTTAAAATTTGCTGGGAGCTATATAAAAGTTTGCATTTCCAGATACAAACAACAACAACAAACAATTTTTTGTACTTCTACAAAAACTCTAGAATTAAAATTAAAATCGGCTAACGCCCTGGGATGAAACACAATGTTAGTAAAAAATATGGGAAATATGAAGCGAGAGAAATTTTAATGCAATTGTACAAAAGAGATTTATGATTTTTCAGGCGATATATATGTATTCGAGATATAGGATAATTAGAGTAATATTTATAATTTTTGCTACTCAGCAGTGGCGATTTTACAAGGATATTGGTTAGATCTCGCCAAGATATGTGGTCAAGTGTGGGTTGTGATATATTATTTGGTCTAGTCGGGCGACTTGGAGCCTTATTTAAAACTCATCCGTTCTGTGGAAATTTTGGCATTGCAGTGTGTAGGATATGGCTAAGATATGGGGAAATAATCACAGAATTTTGTGTAAAGTGTGAGAATTTTGGCCATATTTGTATTCTCTGAGGAAACTATCCAGTCAATTGGAGGAAAATCCCATTGAAAATGGGTCTAAAATATGAAACAGTCTACCATATTTCCCCAACTCTGGTGTACGTATATATGGGAGCTATATACAATCTGAACCAATTTTGACTAAATTTGACATGCATAGTTAGAATAATAATTCTGCTATCTATGCGAAATTTCACGTAAATGGGAGTATAACTTTGGCCCCCTGGTCATATGAGTGCAAATCGGACGGGAGATTTATATGGGAGCCATATCTAAATCTGAACCGATTTCAACCAAATTTGCCACAATTACCTTTACTACTAAACGTACTCCTTTTGCGAAATTTGAACCAAATCACGGCAAAACCCTGGATTTCGAGGCCATATAAGTTCAAATCGGACGAAATATATATATGGGAGCTATATCTAAATCTGAATTGATTTTGACCATATTTGGCACATACAATAGTACCGTTAAAAGTACCGCTTGTGCAAAATTTGAAGTAAGTCAGGGCAAAACTCTGGCTTTTGGGACCATATAAGTCCAAATCGGGCGAAAGATATATATGTGAGCTATATCTAAATCTGAACCGATTTTAACAAAATTTGACACACTTAACGATACTATTAAACGTACCCCTTGTGCAAAATTTGAAGCAAATCACGTCAAAACTCTGGCTTTTGTGGCCATATAAGTTCACATCGGACGAAAGATATATATGGGAGCTATATCTAAATTTGAACCGATTTCAATCAAATTTACCAAGCATTGGTAGAATGTCAATACTACCCTCTGTGCAAAATTTCACGAAGATCGGTAGTAAACTAAATCGGACGAAAGATATATATGGGAGCTATATCCTTATCTGAACCGATTTGGCTGATATTTTGCAAGTTTTTCGAGACTCACAAAATATTTGGATATACTGAATTTGAAGAACATCGGTTGATAAACATGCTAACTATGACCACATCGGAGATAAATATATATGGCAGCTATATCTAAATCTGAACCGATTTTTTTCAAAACCAATAGCGATTGTCTCTGTCCCAAGAAACGGCCCTATGCCAAATTTGAGGACGATCGGACTTAAATTGCGAGCTGTACTTTGTGCACAAAATTACATATACAGACAGACGGACGGACAGACAGACAGACAGACGGACATCGCTAAATCGACTCAGAATTTAATTCTAAGCCGATCGGTATACTAAAAGATGGGTCTACGACAATTATTTCTTGGCGTTACATACAAATGCACAAACTTATTATACCCTGTACCACAGTAGTGGTGAAGGGTATAAATATGGGAAATACACAGCTAGAACAATTTTGATGCAATTGTACAAAAGAGCATTTATGATTTATCGGGCGATACATATGTATTCGAGATATAGCACAATTTGAGTAATATTCACAATTTTTGCTACTCAGCAGTGTCGATTTTACAAGGATATTGGTTAAATCTTATTTAAAATTCGACCATTCTGTGGAAAGTTTGGCATTACAGTATGTAGGATATGACTACGAATTGTGGAAATCATCACAGAATTTTGTGTAAAATGTGGGTATCTTGGCCATATTAGATCAAGATGACACACTTAAATAGCATATTAAATGTATTCTCTGTGGAAAATATCGTGTCAATTGGAGGAAACCTCCATTGAAAATGGGTCTAAAATATGAAACATTCTACAATATTTCCCCTACTCTGGCGTACATATATATGGGAGCTATATCTAAATATGAACCGATGTTGACCAAATTTGACATGCATAGTTAGAATAATAATACTGCTATCTCAGCAAAAAACGTAAATGGGACAATAAATTTGGCCTCCGTGGTCATATGGTTGTAAATCGGGCGAAAGATATATATGGGAGCTATATCTAAATCTGAACCGATTTCAACCAAATTTGGCACACTTAACGATACTTTTAACGTACTGCTTGTACAAAATTTGAAGCAAATCAGGGCAAACCTCTGGTTTTTGAGGCCATATGAGTCGAAATCGGACGAAAGATATATATGGGAGCTATATATAAAACTGAACCGATTTCAACCAAATTAAGAACAATTAACAATACTATTAAACGTACTCCTTGTGCAAAATTTGAAGCAAATCAGGGCAAACCTCTGACTTTGGAAGTCATATAAGTGCAAATCGGACGAAAGATATATATGGGAGCTATATCTAAATCTGAACCGACTTGGCTGATATTTTGCATATCTTACGAAAATCCCAAAATATTTGGCTGCCCGAAATTTTGAGAAAATACGTTGATAAATACGTCAATTATGACCAGATCAGTGATAAATATATATGACAGCTATATCTAAATCTGAACCGATTTTTTTCAAAATCAGTAGCGATTGTCCTTGAGCCAATGTAAAACTCTGTGCCAAATTTGAGGACGATGGGACTTAAACTGCGAGCTGTAATTTGCACACAAAATTACATATACAGACAGACGGACGGACAGACAGACAGACAGACGGACATCGCTAAATCGACTCATAATTTAATTCTAAGACGATCGGTATACTAAACGATAGGTCTCAGACTTTTCCTTCTTGGCGTTACATACAAATGCACAAATTTATTATACCCTTTACCACAGTAGTGGTGAAGGGTATAAAAATGATTGACATTTGTTACGTTTCCAATTAAAATATTAATTGATTCAATTAATTTGTTAATCAATTCGGAAAAAAATTTCAATAACAAACGTGATTGAACATTTTTCCGTTTCCAATTACACATGTGATTGATCCAATCACCTTTGTGATTGAAATTGAATAATTTTGAGCAATGGAAAGAGCGAAAAGAGAACAAGAGAATGGGTATTTATTACAAAATGTATGAAATAGAGATCAGTTTGTGGAAGTAACTCGTAACGAACGGTTGGGTTTTTGTTTTTCGCGTAAATTGAAAAACATGATTGGTGACATTCTATCTGCTGCATTCAAAATGTGTACATAAATATTTTGAACGCAACAACAACCCAGCAAAAAAAAGCGTCGCCAAAAAAGTAATGAAAATGTTCTTTTTGGATCCGGAAGTGGTGCAAAATTGACGCAGAAGCGATGAATTTAACATGGTCTTGTCATAGGACGGAAGTCCTCCATTTCAACAGTCGTTGCACTGAATTTGCATCACTTCTTTAGGTGTGATCCGAATTCAATGTTTTGGATGTAAATTTAAAAATTCTGTGGTATTTTGTCAAATAAATAATTTTTATATTTTTTTTATAATTTTAATGGATTCTAACGCTTGTCGGAAACGTTTGACTACAAATATTTCCAAAAATTCAAAATTTTTTCAGATTGGATTTCGTATTTTTTTCGACAAAATTTAAATGATTTCTACCATTTTATGAATTCTTACTCTGTTTTTAACCTATTTGAAACAAAAAAATTAAAATTAACCATTAAAAGTATGAAAAAAACAAGTTATAAAAAATTTAATTAAAAGAACTTCCTGGGTTAAAATAAAGAACATCATTGGGAGTGCATTTTCTGGAAGTGCTTTTAAAGTTGTGCCTTTGGAAGAACCCTCCACCATAGGATGGGGGTATATTAACTTTGTCATTCCGTTTGTAACACATCGAAATATTGCTCTAAGACCCCATAAAGTATATATATATATATATATATATATATATATATTCTGGGTCGTGGTGAAATTCTGAGTCGATCTGAGCATGTCCGTCCGTCCGTCTGTCTGTTGAAATCACGCTAACTTTCGAACGAAACAAGCTATCGACTTGAAACTTGGCACAAGTAGTTGTTATTGATGTAGGTCGGATGGTATTGCAAATGGGCCATATCGGTCCACTTTTACGTATAGCCCCCATATAAACGGACCCCCAAATTTGGCTTGCGATTGCTCTAAGAGAAGCAAATTTCATCCGATCCGGCTGAAATTTGGTACATGGTGTTAGTATATGGTCTCTAACAACCATGCAAAAATTGGTCCATATCGGTCCACTTTTACCTATAGCCCCCATATAAACGGACCCCCAAATTTGGCTTGCGATTGCTCTAAAAGAAGCAAATTTCATCCGATCAGGCTGAAATTTGGTACATGGTGTTAATATATGGTCTCTAATAACCATGCAAAAATTGGTCCATATCGGTCCACTTTTACGTATAGCCCCCATATAAACGGACCCCCAAATTTGGTTTGCGATTGCTCTAAGAGAAGCAAATTTCATCCGATCCGGCTGAAATTTGGTACATGGTGTTAGTATATGGTCTCTAACAACCATGCAAAAATTGGTCCACATCGGTCTATAATTATATATAGCCCCCATATAAACCGATCCCCAGATTTGGCTTGCGGAGCCTCAAAGAGAAGCAAATTTCATCCGATACGGCTGAAATTTAGTACATGGTATTAGTATATGGTCTCTATCAACCACGCAAAAATTGGTCCATATCGGTTCATAATTATATATAGCCCCCATATAAACCGATCCCCAGATTTGAACTCCGGAGCCTCTTAGAGGAGCAAAATTCATCCGATGATGTTGAAATTTGGTACGTGGTGTTAGTATATGGTCTCTAACAACCATGCAAAAATTGGTCCATATCGGTTCATAATTATATATAGCCCCCATATAAACCGATTCCCAGATCTGGTTTGCGGATCGTCTAAGGGAAGCAAATTTCATCCGATCCGGCTGAAATTTGGTACATGGTATTAGTATATAGTCTCTAAGAACCATTCAAAAGTTGGTCCATATCAGTCCATAATTATATATAGCCCCTATATAAACCGATCCCCAGATTTGAACTCCGGAGCCACTTGGACGAGCAAAATTCATCCGATCCGGTTAAAATTTGCAACGTGGTGTTAATATATGGCCGCTAATAACCATGCCAAAATTGGTTTATATCGGTCTATAGTTATATATAGCCGATCCCCAATCACACAAAAATTGGTCCATATCGGTCATAATCATGCAAAATTTTATTTCTATAGAAAATTTTGTCAACATTTTATTTCTATAGAAAATTTTGTCGAAATTTTATTCCAATAGAAAATTTTGTCAAATTTTATTTCTATAGAAAATTTTGGCAACATTTTACTTCTATAGAAAATTTTGGCAACATTTTACTTCTATAGAAAATGTTGTCAAAATTCTATTTCTATAGAAAATTTTGTCAAACATAATTATATACGTATTTAATCGGCCATTTTAAGTTTAATATATACCACGTATGGACTACGTGGTATATATTACGGTATTAGGAAGTTTTAAGATACCTTGTCATCGGCAAAAGTTACCGCAACCCAATTAATACGATTGTGGATGACAGTCTTCAGTAGAAGTTTATACGCAATCCATGGTGGAGGGTACATAAGCTTCGGCCTGGCCGAACTTACGGCCGTATATACTTGTTTAAATCATAATATGGTAATGTCATTAAATTAAAACACAATTATTATGAAATATTCATGAAGAATATTCCTTAACTTTTTAAAGTATTTATTATTGTCATTACATGTTAGTCATTATATGTTAAATCAAAGCATTGTAATACAATGTGTAATGACAGCTTTACTGCTGGTAATGCAAATTGTTGTTGTTGAAATGTGATTACCTAGTTTTCGCTGGGCAGTTGTAGCAAACGACACAGCTGTCCCTTTTTCAACTGCCTAAAAATGATTTCATTTGCTGTCATTACAGACATTGCCTCATATGCAAAAAAGTTAAAGTAAACTTTAAAACTACTTTTCTCACATAAATTCCTTTGATAAACTGTCAATAAATTGTTTTGTATGTGGGCATTCATTTTTCGAGTATATCCTTTATCATTCATTACCTTTAGTATGGAATTATGTTATCTAAAATATATATTATGTTATGCATAATAGCCTTACAATAAAGAACAAATAATTTTATTTAAAGCTTAGATATAATTTTATTGATTATATTTAAATATAAAAAAAAACCTAATTAAGAATGGCAAGATTATTTTTCATTACCAAACAATACTGAGAACAACAATTTTTTGTTTCTTTGTTTTTGAAAAAATCAAATGGCATTCAAAATCACATGAAAAAAATAACGAAAATACGAGATATTCGATTTTAAAAGATCTTAAATGTCTTAAAAATGGGAATTAACATCATAGGGACGTCTTCGATTGCGATATCTTGGGCGTGTGGAATTTACAATGCCCGCAACACCTTTGGCAGGCAAACCTTTGGCCCGACATATTTTCCGTTTTCTATAGGCCATAGCCTGAGGATATTGTATCATATTTTTGAAATCCAAAGTATACATGGAACCACAAATTTGTATATTATAGGTACAAGATTGATCATCAAGCAACAAAGAAGGGTGATTTGCATTATCATCTTGTCCATCATTGGCATTGCCATACTGGCCATCTACGATGTTATTCTGAAAATTCACATAATCTCGATTCATATGATGTGGTGGATTATTAATCACAGTGGGGTTTTCCTCAATTTCAGATTTTACATCTATGTTAACATTAGCTTCCACCTTAGCCTTCTCTTCATCTTGCTTCTTTACTTGTAATTGTAATTGTTGTTGTTGCTGTTGCTGTTGTTGCAGTGTTTGAAAGACTTCTTCAATTTCTAATGCAGTTCGTTTATCATATGCCCACCAGCCACCTGCAGGATAAGTAGGAGGAAGGTGGGCATTAGAAATAACAAACAAAAAAGCAAAAAACGGAAACATAATAAAAAACATAACTAAGCAATAGGATAGAAAATATCAAATGTTAGAGAATCCCTTAATTGGCCAGGGATTTCATGTTCTACAATAGCCTAGACGCTTTTCTGTTGATTTAGTTTCACTATAGTTTCCTTATATATGAGAAAAATAAAAAAGTGTATAAAACTTACCATTTCTTCCCTCGTAGAACCATTGATATCCATCATCAGTGGCTTTAGTTGTGCAAATATCTTCAATACCATTCACTAGCTGAGGATGATCAAGAAATTCTGGAGGAATTTCACGGCGGCACATGGCACAACGTCTATTTTTATAGGCAACGCCCTAAAAGAAAATTGATAAAAAATAAGTGAAGGAATAGCAAGAATATGCAGTTTCTTTTCGGGATGGAAATATAGGCCGTAAAAGTTTTTCAGTTACGATCTTTGTTCCCTTAGAAATGCTGAAGATATTTCAGAACCTTATTTCAAAAGATACTCTTGTTATTTTTGCAAAATTTTATTTTTAAAGAAAATTTTGTCAAAATTTAATTTTCTTTCTTTCTTTCTTTATTGACAGTAATATATAAAGCCTTCAAGGCCGATAACAATATTACAAACGTAATTATCAATAGTCTATGATACAAATTCAAAACATAATCTTATTTATATTTGTACTAGAATAATAACGATGGTGGCTCCCCAGCCAAATATATTAGTGTTAACTATTTAAATAGTATAAGAATATAAATTTTGCCCTAGCAGCAGCGCTAGTATAAAGCGACTAAATGACATGTTCAAATTTTAATCATTTCCATGAGATCAAAGTGATCAATGAGCTTATTTCTGAACACAATGTTAGAAAATGAGAAGTTACGTAGTTCCTGGGGAAGATTGTTCCAAGCTCGCATGGTTCGCACCAAAAAAGATCGCTTATAGAGTTGTGTTACCATATGAGGAAGTACTAATTGTGGATTACGAGTAGTCCTTGTAAAGATAAATTGTTCCCTTAACATTGGTGGAAGGTTAGACTTTATAATTTTGTAAAAACATAGTAAAATACGTAATTCAAAAAATCTCTGAAAAGGAAGCCCCAGAAATTGTAAGGCATGTTGCGATATGTGGTCGAATCTACGTAGTCCATAAATATATCTCACAATCATGTGAAAGCTACGTCGCAGTCTCTGCAATTTCGAACTAGGCGCTCCAGAATAAACCTCAATTGCATAATAAATCTGGGACATCATCAGTGAAGATGCGACATTCTTCCGATCAAGACAGGGCAAGTAGGTACTTAAAGAACGCAGTCTACGGAGAGTAACAACAATGTTAGATACTATGGAGTCAATGTGGCTACCAAAGTCCAGTTTAGGATCGAGTACAACTCCTAAACACTTGATCAGGTCAACTATTTCTATCCTGGCATCGTCAAAAATTATAACAGGATCAGAATGATTTGCACGGATTTGTCCAAAACACATGGCCCTGCTCTTACGTGCATTAATTTCAAGACCATTTGAATTCACCCACTGACTAATATCCCCTAAGACGGTATTAACTAATGAAACAAAAGCATTTGTAAAGCTCCCAAGGAACAATAGATGTATATCATCGGCAAATAGAAAAGGTATGCAGTTAGAGCCATGAATATGATCCACAATGTCGTTGATATACAAGAGAAATAAGAGAGGGCTTAAAATTGATCCCTGGGGTACTCCACAGTTAATACTTCGAATGGCCGAATTGGAGGTTCTTAAGGAAACATATTGAGAACGACCAGTCAAGTATGATTGCAAAAGCTTACAAGAGTACTCAGAAAAATGGAAGTCAGTGTATAATTTATTAATTAGCCTCACGTGACTAACACGATCAAAAGCTTTTGACAAATCCAGTTATACGAGGATAGCGCCGGAACCACTATCGATAGTTCGTCTATTTGTATCGGTGAGGTGAATAAGGTGAGCAGTGGTTCCAAATCCACGCCGAAATCCGTATTGGTGGACACTAATGATACCACGATCGTTCACATATCTCAACATAAAGTCATTTATGACAGACTCAAAGATTTTTGACATCGCTGGTAATATACTAATAGGCCTGTAATCATCAACTCGTAAAGAATTGCTAGATTTCGGAACTGGCACGACGCGGGCTAATTTCCAGGCGGACGGAAATACTGCAGTAGCAATGATAGAGTTGAAAAAATGAAGAATATGACGAGAAATATACGGAAAAATCAATTTAGGAAACTTGATAGGTACGCCATCTACACCAGCTGAATTGGATTTATTGCTAATCATAGCCCTCAATATGTCCTCCCCATAAATGCAATCAAAGGCAAATAGCCCAGTACGTAAATTATACCGAGACAAATCCGATAACTGGTCAGTATGTGTCCTATGTTCGAGGAAATGGTCATTTAGAGCATCAGCATCAACCGTAGGTGGAACCGTGTCTTCAAAACATTCACTATCACGTAATTCTCTCCAAAGTTTACGCGAGTCCATACCTGTAAACCTCTGTAGGTCGAAATTCCTCTTCGTTCTCCGCAAGACCAATCTTGCCCTGTTGCGGTACATTCGAAAAATACGTCCATTCTCCTCAGTGGGATTTTTCCTATATTCTCTGTGAGCGATGTCCATCAGAGACCTAGAGAGGACAAAATCATTGGAGTTAGAAGCTATAGACGCATAAGACCCGTAAATTAAGGCGTGGTGGGAAATAAAAGCACATTGCACTTGACACGAATAGCTAAGTTTATGTGATTCACTCAATAATGTAAAATCGATGAGTGAACAAGAATTATGTGGCACATCGTAGTGTGTAGGTAGTGAGTTATGCGATATAGTAAGACCTAAACGAGTGCATATCGATCTAACTTGATTAGATAGGGCGATTAAAGTCGCCAACTACTATAATATCAGAGTAATAAGTGAATAAATCAGCATGAACTGAGGCAAATGTCTCCATGTCACCATGGGGTAAATATGCAACCCCAAAGAGAACTTTAGAAGGACCACACATAACCTCTATAAAGATTGTTTCACATACACCGTATGTATCAGACCGGAAAACAATTTTGTGCTTGAGCTTCTTTGAAATGTAAATGGCTACCGCTCCACCTCTAAATAAGGGACGATCGTTCCGAACAAGATTGTATCCACTAATCTGGACCGATTTACTAGAAACTGATGTCTTTAGCCATGATTCGGAGATTCCAAATAAATCTATACCACTATTTACAAGAATATTGGTAAGTTCACAGTGGGAGTTGCTATTATAGGATGGACGTATGCTTTGACAGTTTGCATGACCAAACGATAAATTCTTATTATGACGCTTTAATTTGTTCCTAAAATATGTCGCGCTGCTAACCAAGGGGCCAAGATTTAACTCAAGACTCATTAAGGTAAGTAAGAGTAAGGCTGGGGAAACGTATCAAAGAAAAATTTAAAGAATTTAATATCATTTCGCAAGAGAAACAACTTTAAATAACAAAATAAAAAAGGGATTAATAAATTGCATATAATGCAGATTACGTATAATTGATTAAAAAGAATTTAAAGATTTAGAAAGTAGAACAACTTATGTATGTATATATTGTGATCAATATTGGACTATGTTAAGGTTGCTGTTAAGTTCGATTTTCACGGACGAGATGTTGAAACGTACTAAAATGACTAAAGGTCGCATTGGTACAATATCTATTAGTAAAGAGATAATTAATTTATGCGAGTTTGTAGTACATTAAATACTGTTTTGAGTTTAATAAAATAGCAGAACCGTGAAAAGCGTCTTAATACCAACCTTAACCTTAGAATAACCATCCGATTCATGTTCCCTCGAGAAGCGATAGACACTCATTATAGTTGAAGGTAGCCAAGGATCCATTAGTTAATGTGAGTCGAACTTTTGGGACATCTGAGTGAAGAATTAAAAATTTGATGACTTTCTTCGCTTTCATCAATCATCGGCAAAGATAGTTTAACTTGCTTTCAGCCGGAGTAGCGTGATCACTCAGATATATTCGAGCTGTTATAGGCGGGCCTATAACGTCACAAAGCTTAAGTTGCCTGGATTTGAAGTATTCTTTCATTATTGCATCTCGTTGCAGTACTGAGTGGAAACGCACAACAATTGACCTTTTATTTCGAGTGTAGAATATGTTGATAATGTCGGAATTCTTAAGTAGAACATTGTATATGCAACCAATTTTTAGTACATAAGTGACAAGGCTTTCGAGGCCTTCAGGCAACCCAGTAATTGCTATATCATGGCGATTGAGTTTCCTATGTAAACCATTGGTCTCGGTTTTAAACTCGATGACGTCTCGATCCATGGTCGCTTTAAACCATATAACGTCTCCCTTGCAATCTTTGACATCATTCCGAATCTCAGAGATAATATTGTCAAATTCGTTTTTTATATCAGATGTAGCAGACTCAATTTTCGCATTAAAGCTAATTCTATCCGCTTCCATACATTTAAGTATGCGGTCAATTTTTTCGTGAAGAGAGTTATTTCCACCGTCATCATGGGTCGTAGAGGACTCCAGTGGCAATGTGCAATTATTGCATTTGATGGAAGGATGGAGATTCTTTAATAGCAGCACAATGTTTCTTAGAAATTTTAGCGCAGTCCAAATGGTACCAATTTTCACAAATTATACATTGGATAGAGCCTTTCTTATTGCTGAAAATTCTATCGCAGTCACCGCATTTCAGTAAGTCTTTTGAAGGCGCCATAAGTAGTGTGTGTGTGTGAGTGTGTGAATGCAAGCAGTGTAATGTACTGAAAGATGACAACAGCAACAGCAAAGATCCAAACAACAACAGTGGTAAAGGCAAATTATGACAATGATTATGCAGAAAAATTCTGCGATCGATTGTGAAGCAGATATGTAATTATATATATGTACTCCACTAAATTCGGATTCAGCGTGTCTCAATGTATGTTTTCACGTAGAAAGTAACGTTACACAGTTGTTTTAACGTTGAAAATTTTTAATTTAATCAAATCTACGGGAGCCGCGAGAAAAGCACAACTATTCAGGCATAGTGTTGCCAGATTTTATTTTTCTATAGGAAATTTTTTCAAAATTTAATTTCTATAGGAAATTTTGTCAAAATTTCATTTCTATAGGAAATTTTGTCAAAATTTCATTTCTATAGGAAATTTTGTCAAAATTTCATTTCTATAGGAAATTTTGTCAAAATTTCATTTCTATAGGAAATTTTGTCAAAATATCATTTCTATAGGAAATTTTGTCAAAATTTCATTTCTATAGGAAATTTTGTCAAAATTTCATTTCTATAGGAAATTTTGTCAAAATTTCATTTCTATAGGAAATTTTGTCAAAATTTCATTTCTATAGGAAATTTTGTCAAAATTTCATTTCTATAGGAATTTTTATCAAAATTTCATTTCTATAGGAAATTTTGTCAAAATTTCATTTCTATAGGAAATTTTGTCAAAATTTCATTTCTATAGAAAAATTTATCAAAATTTTATTTCTATTGACAAAATTTCCTATAGAAATGAAATTTTGAAAAAATATCCTATATAAATTAAATTTTGAAAAAATATCCTATAGAAATTAAATTTTGACAATGTGTCCTATAGAAATGAAATTTTGACAAAACTTCCTATAGAAATGAAATTTTGACAAAATTTCCTATAGAAATGAAATTTTGACAAAATTTCCTATAGAAATGAAATTTTAACAAAAATGTCCTATTGAAATGAAATTTTGGCAAAATTTCCTATAAAAATGACATTTTTGGCAGAACTTTAGAAACTGCCAATAAAATCGCCGCTGACCCAACATTAAGAGCAAATTACCGCTTATATATTCACGCGCCACTATGTAAAGCTCGAGGAGTCGTTAACATACCTGTCGATGAAGACCTCACTGAGGAATTTCTTTTCAACAACCTATAGATATGCCAATCTGAAGAGTATCAACCTCTACCAGAATACGCCAAAATAACTGAAATAAGACGTTTCATAAGTAAACACAAAAATGGATTAGAACAACTGGATACCGTCACTATTACGGCAGCAGGTAGAACACTCCCATCGCAAGTCGTGCTTCTTCGAGTAATTTTTGTCGTGAAACCATACATAGAATCGGTAGTGCAGTGTAAAAAATGTTGGAGATTTAACCACTCCGAAAAAGCTTGCAGCAGAATTAAAAAGGTATGTCACAACTGTGGGGAAAATACTTAACGAGGCCTGTACTGAAACTACAATGTGAGTAAAATGCAAACAATTACATAGGGCAACCTCCCATATCTGTGGAAAAAAGAGTTCAACTAATGAAACTAAACATTGAAAAAGCGAAGTCTATGGCCCCAAACTTACCAACAACATTCGTTTTCAACTCCAATGACTTTCCAACAGTAGGTAATAAAAGACGTAGAGCTGAAGATCCTAAAACACCAAATAGTGTTCAACCAAACATTCACTCAACCGGCCCTAGCGGCTGGAAACACTCCAAAAATCCCTGATACGCCACAGGCTACAACAGCTATCAATAATAATGACTCAAGTCTTACTGACTCAGTATTACACTCTTCTCTAGAGAAAGATTCTAATTTAGATCTCAGCCTTAACTCCGATATGTCTATTGACTCCCAACTTATTGCCAAAGAGGTACAACTGATTGCAAACAACCAAGATTTCGAACAATTCCATTCCACATTTATTTCAGAAAATTCAACAATTGATCATAGACATAAAGATCCTACAATTTAATTCCACTAGCGTCAGATCAAAACAACATCAAATAACCAGATTTCAAAATGGCAATAGGTACTCAATAGTATGCATTAGTGAAACATTTCTACAACCGGCTGACACATTCAAAATTTCTAACTAAAACATCTTAAGAAAAGATCGCCCATTCTCAAATAGGGGAGGTGGAGTGGCAATTTTCATTCATTCTTCAATTAAAATATATAACCGTTCACCAACACTATACACAAACAGGTGTAGAATACCTAGCTTACTTGTGAAATTTTCTTCCAATTACGATCAATACTAATCCAATCTTTCTACATCCCACCAAATATTCAATACAAAGCTGATGACATCAAAAGAATTATGGACAACTACACCAACTATGAATATATACTAATATGTGGCGACTTTAATGCCCATCATCAGGATTGGGGGAATTCTTTCAATGATCCAAAAGCCCGAGAGATTAAGCTGTTCTCAGAAGTTTACTATTTTGCAATTTTGAACGATAATTCACGGACTTATTTCGGATCTCGCGGACATTCAGCAGTAGATTTGACATTAGCTTCCAGCAGTATAACAAACATAATCTCATGAAAAACTCTTAGAGAGACAATGGGCAACACCCACTGTTGTATCGCAATTAAAATATACGTATCGCAAGCAGAAATAATAGGAGATGAGAAATTCTACATGAAAGAAATTCACAAACATTCTGAGTTCCCTAAGCGGAGTTTCCTGGGGTTCTGATCCACTGAACTTGCTAAAGATTTATTCAGCTGTTATACGCCCTAAAATTGAATACATGGCTTTTATCCTTCTAGACTGTCCAAAAAATTTACTTCTGACACTGCAGAGAATACAATAAAAGTGTCTACGCATCTGTCCACGGGCAATGGGTTCGACACATGTTCTTAGCCTTGAACAAACCGCCAATACTATTCCCATTCCCGACAGAATTTCATATTTAGGAGAACGTTTTGCGAATAAGTTATGCTCCCAGCCAAATCATGGTACAATGGCTAACACACGTACTTACTTGGATAAAGGTTTCACAAAAATTCCGAAATGGATGGTACAAGTAAACCGCAAAATAGAAATATATAACATGATATCATAATGTCCTTATCCAAAAAATAGATTTTGAAGCAACTCATAATAAAGTAGTTGTTGAATTTCTCAAAGTGACGATGAATTTTACTTCTCACGAAGAAATAAGATCTAAGTTTCTACAGGTCACAAATGGAAGATGGAAAGATTTCGAACAATTATACACAGACGGTTAAAAATCTACAGAACGTGTCACATCAGCCTTTTGGCATTCAAATAGTGGAGAAGAACAATCATTCCTATTGCAAACTATTTGCTCAATATTACCTGCAAAAGCATTTGCAATACTTAAAACACTAGAATATATAAAATATTGGCCGAGCAACAAGTTTCCTATAATGTCGGACAGTCGATCCACACTAGAGGCAATAAAATCTACTACAAGGAATAAACACCACCCGTTCATCTACAAAATAAAACAATTAATATTTGATTTGCATACATCTGGCAAAAGTGTTCACCTATTATGGAAACGAAAGAGCCGATCGTATTGCAAACAACGAATACGTACGGGCACATACCAGACAGGTATTCGTGGCAACACCGCTGGGATATAAGTGTATTTGGAAGAGCCCTCTTTCAAATGGAACCAAATGTCAACCGTGGTTTAAAGATACCAAACTTCCAAGACACACAATCACAACAATCAACAGACTGAGATTTGGACATAACCAACTAAGATCCTATCTTCACAGGACAAATATATCGGATACTGACTTATGTGAATGTGGTCTTATCCAAAATATGCATCATATCGTTTTTGAATGTGAACTAATCAGTGACGACATAAGAAGTGAACTCCGGAATGGCCTAACACAACTCGGGATCAACACTCACAATATCGGCGACATTTTAAAGACCCGAAATGTAGAAACTTTACAAATTTTTCACATGATCCAAGATACAAATACAATATTATATGTAACTGTCATAGAACTAGACGCTAATGTCAACAAAACAAAAATAACGATTAGATTAAGTGTCGCATGTTATTTTTTTACTTAAATCTGACATTGCATCGGAAATGTCAGCAATAAAGAATAAGAAGAAAAATGAAATTTTGACATGTCCTATAGAAATGAAATTTTGACAAAATTTCCTATAGAAATGAAATTTTGACAAAATTTCCTATAGAAATGAATTTTTGACAAAATTTCCTATAGAAATGAAATTTTGACAAAATTTCCTATAGAAATGAAATTTTGACAAAAATTCCTATAGAATTGAAATTTTGACAAAAATTCCTATAGAATTGAAATTTTGACGAAATTTCCTATAGAAATGAAATTTTGACAAAATTTCCTATAGAAATGAAATTTTGACAAAATTTCCTATAGAAATGAAATTTTGACAAAAATTCCTATAGAAATGAAATTTTGACAAAATTTCCTATAGAAATTAAATTTTGACAAAATTTCTCATAGAAAATATGTTTTGACAAAATGTTCTTAGGGATAAAATTTTGACAAAAGTTTGAAGAAAAACTTCAAAATAAGATTTTTTAAATTTGGTAGGGTGAGTGCAGCAGATGTGGTATACCCATTTGTTTTTCGATAGCCAAATTTTTTGTTTCTGTTCGAGCACGGGTAAATGTGAATTCTTTCAACTGGCACAAAGAAAGAGTTGCAAAAATCAAACTGATCTTTGATTACTTCATTCTCTGACAATCACAATCTATTCAGCTTAGTTTAGTTATTCGTATGTTGTTAGATAGAGAGAAAAGCTACTATACCACATTACCAGCCTGTACCACATTTGCTGCACTCACCCTATATTTGAGGTAAAATTTTCTTCAAATTATTATCAAATTATTATCACAATGGACTGAATAGCCTAAGTGAGCCTGAATCTTAATCGGGCTGCCACTTTAACCTTCTTCAAATTATGGTAATTATTTTTGGCAATAGTGGCGACCGTTGTGCACCTCTTATTATGCCCAGGGCATATCAAAACCGAAAAAAGGATCATACTTAAGATTTTCCTCTATCCTCACTGAAACCGGCAGCAAGCGTAGAATACACCCTGCAATGCAGCTCTTCCACATAAAAAACTTCATAAATCATTACTTTCATCCTTATTTGAAAAAAAGAGACTTCCTATATACGAGTATGTCCAGAAAAAGACAAAAGAATAGTTCATCATTTCCTCAATTTACAATAATAAAGTAAAATTTGTCTGTAGATATTTTGAAGGTCAATATCAGCAAAGACAAAGACTACCTACCAACTAAGGCACTTAAAAAGGTGCGGTAGAACTATAAACATGTGTTTGCTTTCCGCATTTGTTTCTTCCAATATTTGTTTATTTTGGACGTTATGGACATGAAACGACGTCGTTGAAACATTCCGAATAATACGACGACAACGCACAACAAAATTCACGATCAATAATAAATGCAAAGCACGCACTCCGATGAAATAAATCCAAATCCAAAAAACAAAATAAGTCACTGCACTAGCTAACAAACAAACAGGCAGGGAAAGACGCAAAAGCGTCTCCTCTAACATGTGTATTTGAAATACACACCCTCTGACCGGACATAATTATCCAAAAAGAAATTTTCTTTCATCAATTGCTATATACTTACTTTGACACAGAGAAAACAGAATATATGTCCACAAGGTAAACGAGCTGGATGTATGCATGTCTGCAAACAAATCGGGCATTCCAATAGATTACTTGTCGCATTGGTGTTTGCATTTGTATGCGTAGAAACGCCATCAGCTGAGATGACGCCTGTGGATGTCGAAGGATTCTCTGTTAATGAGGATGTTGTGTTATCTGAAGGGCAAAAAATATAAGTAACGACGTCATTTCTATAATACAAAGAAAAAAACCTGTAGATACGTACCCTTGCAAGCATTTGAAGGATCTTCGATTTTTGGTTTTATCAAGCCACTACCACTGACACCAGTGCCCGCACTGGTTGAAGTGGAGGGAGATGTTGTCAAATCCACCACATCTATGCGAGGTTGTATTAGAATAACAGAATCATCAAAATCTTGATTGAGGATTCCCCCAGCTCCTCCTCCACCCACGCTTAATATTGTTGTAACATTTTGATGTAAATCAAAATCGATAGAATTACCTGCTGGATTGTTGGTAGTAGTGCCAGCAGTTACACCCAATGTTTCCTGAGTTTCATCTTCCAAATTATCCATAGTTTCTGCAGGTTTTGTTTTCTTTTTTAATAGGTTTGTAATGGATTTTCTTTTTTGTTTTTAAACCAAACACAAGCACGCACACAAAATCATTCGTGACAAGCTCAGCAAAGAAAAATTGTTTATACGCAACACTTCAACTACTATTTCAAAAGAGAAATCATGTTTTTTTATCAACGATGCTGTTCTAATGTTTATCCCAAACTATATTGAAAACACGAAAATCTAAAGCATATCAAATCAAGTACACTAGTGTTGGGAAAGTAACGGGTATTTGATTACAAGTACTCGTTACTGACTAATTTTTTGAGTACTCATTACAATTAAATGAGTACTCAATATCTTCAATACAATCCCAATAAACACAACTTGAAAAATGCTAAAATTCAAATGTTTTTCAAGCAACTAATTAATTAGTTTCCGGTGTTAAAATAATTCTAGTAATCAAAAGACCGTAAGAATATAAATAAAATATCCCAAGGAAATTTGGATGACGATGCTTCAATATCTTAAAGTACCAACATATATCTCTATCCATCGAACAAAAACATAAAACGACATCGTAAAATATAAGAAAAAAAACAATTTTCTTAATATTGTTACGCGTGTGATATTTCTAGATTTAAGTTTATTCAAATTAGTTTCCGTTAATTTAAAATTTCAAATTGTAACGTTCAAATTACGTCATTACTTGTCAAAATCATTTCTTTATTTTCTAGTACTTTCCTTAACAGTTTTTGTAATCTTAAGGCCGGTATGCACCTCTAGCGAAAAATTTCATTCCCATAAGAAATGCATTGCTATTTATGCTAACGAAATTTTCGGTAGCGTTAAATTTCGTAAGCTGGTACGCACCTCTAATGAAAATAACAGGGTTGTCAAAAGCATATTTTTTCAGCAAACATTTAATTTATTACAATCATTGTGTGCGTAAAAGTTCTGTAAATAATAAACAATTTATTTGAGGAATATTTGGAACATATATTAACAATTTTTAAAAGCGATTAGCTGGTTTATAATTTGTGTACACATCCCTGTTTTTTTGTTGTTGTAGACTTAAATAAATTTTTGCTACCGAAAATTTCGCTAGAGGTGCATACCGGCCTTTAGTTTCCCAATCGTTCATTGTAAAGTAACGCCTTTTGTTTTGTTATCTTCATTGATTATTGTTATAGTTGTAGTAATATGACCATAATCATCTATGTCTGTGCGACATCTACCATAATGTTCCACATGATTGTAGCCAAGACAATGAGCATAAGCCGATAAATATGTGCGATATCGCCCGTGCGACATCTACCAGGTAGTAGTAGAATAGTCTAGAATGTTGTAGGCTAGACAACCGAGAATTTTCGATATCGTTATACAGTACTATAAAAGAGCTGACACAGGGAGCTGTGAAGTCAGTCGTAAGCTAAAGTTTATTCAGTATACATCGTAGAGCAAATAAGAGAAACCTATCAGTTAAACAAATAAATTGTAGATTGTCGTTATTTGAAAAGAACTGTGTTTTAATTATCGGGTTATTTAACACGCCTCACTATAAAAACGTAACAATTGGTGTCAGAAGTGGGATAACGAAAACAAAAATCTACAATGAAGTTTAATCAGCTTCGAGTGGAAGACTTGAAGAAGGAATTGAGCAAAATGGAGTAGCCGACTACAGGAAATAAGGCTCAATTACAAAAGCGACTACTGGAAGAGTTCGAGCGGCGCAGTATTGATAGAGAAACTCATGAGGAAGATCTTGATGAATCAGTAGTAGCCAGCGCCATCTGCAGCTTCTAATGTTGTTGGTTATACATCGATGGTCAATATTTTGAGCAAAATGATGGAAGAAAACTCTCTAAAAATGCAAGAGAATTCTAGAAAAATGATGGAAGAAAACTCTAGAAAATTGGAAGAAAAATTTGAAGAAAATTCAAGAAAAATTGATGTAAATTCTAGAATTCTCAATGAGAAACTTCAAGAAATTTCTGAAAGCATGGAGAAACGTGTGGACCAGATAGAAAACCAAATTGGCGAATTGGATAAGAAAATTCTTCCTGTGGACGAGAAAATTATGGTTCATGATGATAAGTTTCTACACATCGCGAAAAAATGTCAGAGCTGGAAAGTTAAGGTGGTCCAGTGCGCGTTATCGAGGGCTCAAAAACCAAACCTCCTGTTTTCAATGGCTCAACGTCATTTGATGTATTCAAGTTCCAATTCGAAATGGTTGCCCATAAGTGGGTGAACCAACAGCCCTTTAAACAAATTGAGCTACTTCAGCGGGGCAAAAGCTGGCCCCCACAGACGATGGCCCCACCATCTCCATAGCAATAGTTCAACAGCAAAATAACAATCTAACTATTGCGGGTGTTATTAATGGCGACAAGCGTACATTGACATTGGATACTGGTGCATCAAAGTCTATCATCAGATCTGATTTAGTAAAAGGAAATGTTACACCACTGATTGGAGTCAGGCTACGCACGGCTACAGGGAAACCCGCAACAGTGTATGGAAAGGTCACTGTAAAGTTAACTATTGCTAACAAATCCGTTAATTATGAGTTCATCGTGGCCGGTATAGTAGACGAAGTTATAATTGGAGCGGATTTCATGATTGCTTTTGGTCTCAATCTGGATATGAAGCGTCGTGTAATGACATGGTGCGATACCGAAATAGCGGTAAACGTGGGATACGGCGAGAATACACATATCAGACGTTTGACAACGAGCCCGCCGGAGTCAATACCACCGAATACCGAAGCAATTATATGGGCTTCCATGAGTGGAGATTGTGAAGTCGGCCAATCGTAGGTTGTTGAACCAGCAGAAAATAAAAACAACAACATCTTGATAGCAAATGCCCTAGTAACAACGAATGAAGAGAAATTGATACCAATTCGAGTCTTGAACTTGTCCGACAATCAAGAGCATATTGGAAAATTTTCTGACATTGGCAAATGTACACCAGCCGTGGCAATAGTCAATTTGGAAACCGACTCATCAAAGGCACATGGAACAGCGAGAAAACATCTGGAAAGTTATGTCGAAACTTGGACACGTCATCTATCACCATCAGAGAAAAATAAGCCCAAGCAATTTTTATGGAAAAACGTCTCTGCCTTTGCTTTTGAGAAGAGAAATCAAGGAAGAACATCTGTTGTGAAGCAAGAAGTAAATACTACAGAGCAAAGACCAATAAAACAGGCCCCACGAAGTGTTCCTCTAGCAAAACGAGATGAGGTTCATAAGCTCGTAAAGGAAATGGTGGAAAGTGGTGTGATCGAGCGATCATCAAGTCCTTGGTGCTCACCAGTTGTACTAGAAAAGTGGAAGCACCCGATTTTGCGTGGACTACAGAAAGTTAAATGATGTCGCCAAGAAAGACAGTTATCCACTTCCACGCATTGATGACACGTTGGACACACTAGCCGGAACAACATGGTTTTCCACGCTTGATTTTCAGAGTGGATACTGGCAAGTAGAGATCGCCGACAAAGACAAAGAAGAGACAGCTTTTGGCGCTAATGGCGGTCTTTGGCAGTTCAGTGTAATGCCATTCGGGCTCTGCAATGCTCCGGCTACGTTCGAGCGATTGATGGAGCCCAAAAATCTCCATTAATTGCGCAGCTTCCTTGGTTTATGCACATACTACAGGCGTTTCGTACCAAACTTCGCCAGCGTCGCCGCAAGCCTCCATAAATTAACGCAAAAAGGTACGAAGTTCCAGTGGAACAAGGAACAGGAGGAGTCATTCCATCATCTAAAAGAACTTTTATGTTCTGTTGCTGTCCTGGCATATCCTATTCCTGGTGAAAAATTTGTTTTGGATACAGATGCTAGCGCGTTCGGAATTGGAGGTGTGTTGTCCCAACAGATAGATTGTAAAGAGAAGGTCATCGGATATTTTAGCCGAACGTTGTCCAAGCCCGAAAAGAACTATTGCGTAACGAGAAGAGAGTTGCTTGCTATCATAGAAAGCGTAAAGCATTACCACAAATACTTGTATGGACAGAATTTCTTGCTAAGAACTGATCATTCAGCTCTACGATGGTTGCTTCAATTCAAGAATCCGGAAGCTCAACTAGCACGTTGGATCGAAGGCTCCAAAGCTATGATTTTAGTATCGAGCATAGAAAAGGTGGCAAACATGGCAACGCGGACGCCTTGTAATGGCGAGTGCAAACACTGCTCGAAAGCTGAACATAAGGAAGAAATCGTGGATATCCGGCTGTTGCACGTCGAATCTGGAGCGGACTGGCCAGAAGAACAGCGTAAAGATCCCATTTTGACCAATATTATTTCGGCGAAGGAAGAAGATAAGAAACCCAGCAAGAAAGGTATCGCAGCCGAAAGCTCACTTATGAAATCATACTGGGCTCAATGGGACAGTCTATGTCTGGTCAATGAAACCCTGCAACGTAAATGGGAAAGCGAAGATGGTAAGAGCAGCCGAAATTTAATCATTGTACCGGATTCTAAAATAAGAGATGTTTTGACGGAATTCCACAATGGACCTAGTGGAGGTCACTTGGGAATAACCAAAACAGCCGAGAAAGTGAAGCAACGATTCTACTGGGCTGGATGCCAGAAATCAATTGCTGAATGGGTGGCCAATTGCGAGAAGTGCATAAGGGCGAAAGGGCCAAGACGAAAAAGTAGAAGTCTTATGCAAGAGTATAGGCCAGCAGCACCATTTGAAAGAATAGCAATGGATGTTGCAGGCCCTTTCCCAGTAAGTGATTCTGGAAACCGATATGTCCTTGTGGTCATGGATTACTTCAGCAAGTGGCCAGAAGTTTATGTCATTCCAAACCAAGAGGCGAAGACGATTGTAGACGTAGTCGACAAGAACTGGATATGTCGCTACGGTGTGCCGTTCGAGATACACTCAGACCAAGGAAGAAATTTTGAATCGGCCATATTCCAATAGATGTGTGACTCCCTTGGTATCAATAAAACAAGAACTACGCCATTGCATCCACAGTCTGATGGCATGGTAGAAAGGTTTAATCGCACTCTGGAAGAACATCTTCGAAAAGTGGTGGATAACGGCCAACGAGACTGGGACGAGCATATACCAAAGTTTTTGCCATACATGATTCTACGTCACGAACACCGGCCAAGGTTCTATTCGGAACGGAATTGAAGATGCCTGGAGATTTGATGTTGGCGCTAAACCTAATGACATCGCCATAGAAGAAAACAGTAACGACATACCAAACACGTTTAGCGAAGTTCACGAATCAGTGCGTAACAAAATAAAAATGGTCAGCATCAGGATGAAGGCGAGATATGATCGTGTTGCAAATACTGAGGGCTTCCAAGAAGGACAATTGGTTTTGCTTTTCAATCCGCAACGAAAGAAAGGATTGTGTCCCAAGCTGCAAACACAATGGGAAGGCCCCTACAAAATCATCAAGAATATCAATTATGTTGTATACCGCATTCAAAAGGACGACAGCCCAAGGTCAAAGATGAAAGTTGTTCACCTGGAACGTTTGGCTCCTTACGGAACGGGTTCTGTGCCTATTCGGGACGAACAGACTTAAGCGGGAGGCAGTGTTACGAATTTGATATATCTAGATTTATGTTTATTCAAATTAGTTTCCGTTAATTTAAATTTCAAATTGTAACGGTCAAATTACGTCATCACATTCAAAATTATTTCTTTATTTTCTAGTACTTTCCTAAACACCTTTTGTTTTCTTAGTTTCACACACATTGTAGTAACCCCTTAAGGCCGGTATGCACCTCTAGCGAAAAATTTCATTCCCATAAGAAATGCATTGCTATTTATGCTAACGAAATTTTCGGTAGCGTTCAATTTCGTAAGCTGGGACGCACCTCTAATGAAAATAACAGGGTTGTCAAAAGTATTACATTTAATTTATTACAATCATTGTGTGCGTAAAAGTTTTAAAAGGTCTGTATATAATAAACAATTTATTTGAGGAATATTTGGAACATATATTAACAATTTTTAAAAGCGATTAACTGGTTTAAAATTTGTGTACACAGCCCTGTTTTTTTGTTGTAGACTTAAATAAATTTTTGCTACCGAAAATTTCGCTAGAGGTGCATACCGGCCTTTATGTTTTGTTATTGTTGTAGTAATATGAGCACAACAGAGAATGAAGCCGACCCATTTTTGCCGGCGGCGGCTGACACTAATTTTTTGCCTCCGGCGGCGGCGGCTTGATGGCTAAGCCGATATAAATTCGTCTATTCGGCGGCGGACAATTATCCATTATAAAATCGATTTGAGGTAATCCGAATGGTAATGAGATTAGTTGTACAACCAAACTTACAATCAAATTTTCATTTCATTTACATTTTCTGAGCTAAATGGTTGCAAAGCTATTATAGAAACATTATACTGATGGATTTTGGGTTGAAAGTTAAACATTTTAACAAAAAATACAACAATTATTAATACATTTTTCTGATTTAAATCAATATTTTTGATTACTTGGCGGCTAATTATGAGTCGAGATGAGTCGATATATTCGGCGGCGGCTTCGGCTGGAAGAAACTGGTCGGCGGCGGCTAAAATCGGCGGCGCGACTCGGCGGCTTCATTCTCTGGAGCACAACCCTATTTCAGTTAAATTACGAGATATGCGCTTTACAGACTATCAGTTATTCCGGACGACAGTGCTCGTGTCGAATATATCCCATATATTGTGCACATTATAAGTTGAGTCCGAAGGCATAATAAATACTGCTGCACGTTTATGGGATCGATAACACATTTACCGACTATTTAGTCATCGCCGACAAGTCGTATCGATTCGACACACTGTAAGATTTTTTACAAACATCCGGCATAACTGATAGTCTGTAAAGCGCATAAGATTCTTTACAAACACCGACATTCCGTCCGGAATAACTGATAATTTGTAAAGCGCAATAGGCAGAAACGACAAAGTGATTGTTCTGGGTAATTGTAGGCAAGACTATGAACATAATCAGCTATGCATGTGCGACATCTGCCGGACACTAGTACAACATTCTAGATGGCTGTAGGCAATGAAGATAACCAGTTGAATATGTGCTGTTAGATAAATTGTATCTAGATAGTTCTAGATGGTTGTAGGCCTGACTACCGAGAATTTTCGAAATCCTCAAATCACTGTATAAAAACCCTGGCAGAGGGAGCTGTGAAGTCAGTCGTAAGCTTAAAGTCATACAGTACACATCGTAGATCAAATAAGTGAAACCTTTCGTTAAGCAAATAAATTGTAGATTGTCGTTATTTGAAAAGAACTGTGTTTTAATTATCGGGTTATTAAACACGCCTCAATATAAAAACGTAACAATATCAACAAATAAGAACAAAACAACAAAACTTTAAATATACAAAAAGTGTTTACAATATTTGTAAACACTTTTGCATAGACAATTCGATGTCCTTCCCGTTTGTGTCATAAAACTGCATTGAAATTAATTAATATGCGAGAAATTGGAAATTAGGAACGTGCTGGACCGCATGTTAGAATAGATTTCCAGCAGAAGGAATTCACATAATATCCATTTTAAGCTGATAATAGGATGTAAATTAAACTGACGATGTGATGCACATTTTCATCCAGAAATTAATGATATGGAATAATATCAAGTTTTAACAATTTTAATTGGTTGCACTCTGAAATCTTCCTGGAAACTTTTTCTGGTCGATAAGCCACTCATTTTTCATCGGCCAGGTTCTTAATGTTTGCAAGAATGTAGCATCCAAAGATTTTAGTTTTCTGCAAAAAGATTTAAATTTAGTGACTTCTCTAAAATATTGATTTAATTTTTCATATTGACATACCAATTATTATAAACTATTTGAAGCAGTTCCAGCTAATTGTCCAACATTTTTTCATAGGTCAGCTTTTTAATGTTTTCAAGAACGTAGAATCCATAATTTTGGTTTTCAGCAAAGAGATATACATTTAGTGACTTCCTTAAAATTTTATTTAATTTTTTATTTTCACTTACCTATTATTATAAACTATTTGGAGTAAATTCAGTTATTTGTCTAAAATTTTCCAATATTTTTATACCCTTCACCACTACTGTGGTACAGGGTATAATAAGTTTGTGCATTTGTATGTAACGCCAAGAAGGAGTAATCATAGACCAACCTTTTAGTATACGGATCGGAATTAAATTTTGAGTCGATTTAGCGATGTCCGTCTGTCTGCCTGTCTGTCCGTCTGTCTGTCTGTTGATGTATTTTTGTGTGCAAAGTACAGCTCACAGTTTTAGTCCGATTGCCCTAAAATTTGGTATAGGGTCCTGTTTCGGCTCAAAGACGATCCCTATTGATTTTGGAAAAAATCGGTTCAGATTTAGATATAGCTGCCATATATATTTTTCACCGATCTGGTCATAATTGACGTGTATATCAACCGATCTTCCTCAAATTCCGTACATCCGAATATTTTGTGAGTCTCGAAAAACTTGCAAAATATGAGCCAAATCGGTTCAGATTTAGATATAGCTCCCATATATAGCTTTCGCCCGATTTACACTCATTTGCCCACAGAGGCCAATTTGTTGCTCCGATTTAGTTGAAATTTTGCATAGGGAGTAGAATTAGCATTGTAACTATGCGTGCCAAATTTGGTTGAAATCGGTTCAGATTTGGATATATCTCCCATATATGGCTTTCGCCCGATTTACACTTATATGACCACAGAGGCCACGTTTTAACTCCGATTTAGTTGAAATTTTGCACAGGGAGTAGAATTAGCATTGTAGCTATGCGTGCCAAATTTAGTTGACATCGGTTCAGATTTAGATATAGCTCCCATATATATTTTTCGCCCGATATGCACTTATATGGACCCAGAAGCCAGAGTTTTATCCCGATTAGCTTGAAATTTTGCACAAGGAGTACAATTGGTAGTATAGTCATGTGTGCCAAATTTGATAGAAATCGGTTCAGATTTAAATATAGCTTCCATATATATTTTTCGCCCGATATGGACTTATATGGCCCCAGAAGCCAGAGTTTTGGCCCAATTTGGTTGAAATTTTGCACTAGGAGTACAATTAGAAACATAGTCATGTGTGCCAAATTTGATTGAAATCGGTTCAGATTTAGATATAGCTCCCATATACAGTCGACTCCGCTTTACTGAAACGTTAAAAATGCAGCCATTTAATTTCAGTTATCCGAAGTTTTTGCTAAAGCGGACTACGGATAACTGAAAAAAACTTCCAGTAATGCGAACTTCGGATAACTGAAAAAGTTTCAGTAAAGCGGACTCCGTATAACTGGAAAAAAATCCACTCAATTTCAGTTAACCGAACTTATGACCAATGCTATGTACATAAAATAATAAAAACAAGGTGTTTGATTCCGTGTGTGTGCCATCTACAATTTTACCTTTCAGTTGATTTTATTTACAGAGTGATTTAAACTGTTTTGAAAGTGCCATCTTCACTTGAAATAAAGCGTTCTCAATACGGAGAAGAAAATGTACTCTCTCTCAATAGCGAGAATGTGGCATTTTCAGTAAAGCGAAGTCATACTAATGTGACGAAACTCAGTTGAACACAAAAAACTTTTCAGTAATCCGATTTTTTCAGTTAAGCGGAGTTTCACTAAAGCGGAGTAATTTAAATGAAATGGACAGAAAAAACAACTGGGGAATGCGATCGATTTCAGTTATCCGAGGTTTTTCAGTAAAGCGCATTGCGCTAAAGCGGAGTCGACTGTATATGTTTTTCTGATTTCGACAAAAATGGTCAAAATACCAAAATTTTCCTTGTTAAATCGCCACTGCTTAGTCGAAAAGTTGTAAAAATGACTCTAATTTTCCTAAACTTCTAATACATATATATCGAGCGATAAATCATAAATAAACTTTTGGGGAGTTTCCTTAAAATTGCTTCAGATTTAAATGTTTCCCATATTTTTTTACTAAAATTGTGTTCCATTCCTAGTGCATTAGCCAACTTAAATTTTGAGTCTATAGATTTTGCAAAAGTTTATCAAATTCTGTCCAAATCGAGTGATATTTAAATGTATGTATTTGGGACAAACTTTTATATATAGCACCCAACACATTTGACGGATGTGATATGGTATCGAAAATTAAGATCTACAAAGTGGTGCAGGGTATAATATAGTCGGCCCCGCCCGACTTTAGACTTTCCTTACTTGTTACTAACTAATTTGAGGCGATTTTTAGCTAACTCAATATATATGCAGTCTTGAGTCAATTGAATTTTTCCCAAACTCCCTTTTTCTCGATCAACAATGAGTTACCTTTTCGCCCACTCTAAGCTGATGCATATTTAAGTGAAGTAAAGTCATGGAAACAATTCAAATAAACAAACAAAAAATATGTGTTGACTTCTATAACTGTCAATTTGGATTTGGCTTTTTATATTTGTTTCAATTTACCTTGTAATTTCAGAGAATTTTTGTAATTTTTTGCCACGGATAGCGGTAAGTAACACATAAATGCATAATTAAAATGGAATTTAATAATTAAACTTTCCTTTTTTCCACTAGAACCCATCATTATCAGTGACGGAATAAATGGAAACTTCGAATAAAAGTATTAAATGGCTGTTTGAGGACGAAGATATTGGGAAATACACTTAAGCCGTTTGAACTTCCCTGACGAATGTCACTTCCATTCAGTGCGCGTCATTACAAAAGTAGGTACAACTCCCTCTGAGTTAAACGAGAAAATTAACAGCCTATTTTTGCTATCCGAATTCTAGTCTTCGTTCGCATACAAAACGAAAAACAGCTGTTTTTGGTTTCTTTAATCGAAACGAAAGTCAATGAGAACAAAGACGTAATCTCTAAAATTGGGTTTCTCTAACTCGATTCGTTCGCATTTTGTCGAACTGAAATGTCAAAATCATTCACCTGGTAAAGACCTTTCGTTTTGTGGAAAAATGATTTAATAATTGATAAATTGGTTAAAGCTTTTAGCTGAGTACTATGTTCAGTTTTCAAGCTGAAAACCAGCTTGTTTTCACGGTTACTTTTTTTATTTTATTTATTAATTTAGAAATATAAAATTATTTGCAGTCAATTCCTTGTATCTTTTCCATCCATTATTTGGTAAGACTTGTGCAAAATATAAACGTCTTCACAAATATATTTGTACTTTTAATTTAGTGTTTTGGTGAAAAATATGTGATAAAAGTGATTTATATCGATCTAGTTCTTCTTTATAACCGCCATAGAGACCGTTTAAGGGAAAGTCTAACACGAATAAACACATACATTTCGATTGAAACACTCATTAAATGGAGAACTGAACTGAAATTATTGTAGAAATATGGAATTACAAATCCATATTCTGCCACCATTTCAAAGTTCCATCTCATCCTCATCGCTACCACAGACTCGTAAGTGACACTGCAACAATCGACAACTATGATGGGGGAGGCGTATGAAAAAGTGTGAAATGTACATGAAAGTATTTTGCCATCACTATTGTTATAAGAGCCATTTTATATTTTGTGAAACACAAAGCGCAACTAGCTTCTTATAATTTATTTAGATAAAATCGATAATGAAGTGCTGAAAACATAGTTATTTCGCTTAAAATTGTAAAAGGTATAATGGTGAACAATTTTTGACTTTCCAAATGGAATAAAGTGATTGTTTTTCAGATATTTTACAGACACGCTGCCTCCATAGATAATAAAAACACTGGCCGATAGACGCTGCAACATGTAACTTGCCACTTGTAAATCAACATCATTCTATTAATGAAAAAAATATGTTAAATGTGTTGTGCTAGTGGTATAAATGTTATATTTATAAGAATTTATAAATAAACTATTACTATTTACATTGTGCACACCAGAATAAATGTAAATAGTAATAGTACACACAAAAAATTATGACCAACATTTTTTCAATTAAACACTTAATTGAATTTGGAAACGGATTCAATTAAAATAATAAAATATTAAATATGTTAATTGATTCAATTAATTATTTAATCAAATCCGAATAAAACCCAATTAAAAAAATGATTGATATTTGTTACGTTTCCAATTAAAATATTAATTGATTCAATCAATTTGTTAATCAATTCGGAAATAATTTTCAATTACAAACTTGATTGACATTTTTCCGTTTCCAATTACACATGTGATTGATCCAATCACCTTTGTGATTGAAATTGAATAATTTTGAGCAATGGAAAGAGCGAAAAGAGAACAAGAGAATGGGTATTTATTCAACAAGGTATGATGGAGAGATCAGTCTGTTGAAGTAACTCATAACGAACGGTTGGGTTTTTGTTTTTCGCGTAAATTGAAAAACATGATTGGCGACATTCTGTCTGCTGCATTCAAAATGTGTGCATAAATATTTTGAACGCAACAACAAATCATAGCAAAGGGTTGAAATAAATAAAGTGTGCAACAACAAATGGCCACGTGGTAAAGGTTTGAAAAAAATATATGAGAGAACGCATTTTAAATTACCTGTGTTTGTGTTTTGTGGTATTGTAAAAATGGAAAACAATCTACGTTTATTGAAGGTAAGAAATTATGAAATGTGAATACCGCTTTCCATTGAAGCCTGTTTACATTAAACGGCTTCAATGGAATATATATTTTTTTTCATTTCTTTTAGTGACCAATTTTATTTCGTGAAATTGACCAATCAATCCCATCAACTCCACCATTTTATCAAATATATAAGAATATGTTTGCAATAAAAAAGTGGGTACCGTATTGATCTTTTAAAATTATAAATTTTTTTCACTCCTAGTTTTCTTAAAACCAAGAGCTGTATGGGTTTGTTGGAAGATTTACCTTGAAGTTGCGAAATGGCGTTGGCATTAAATTGCATTTTTGTTTTACCTGCCTTTTTCAGTTTGAACCCAAGTAGAGAGCAGTATATCTGATATATAAACTAATGAGCTGAATTATGTAATGGTAAAAAAGTTCTTTCTTTTGGATTTAAAAATATGAAAATTATCCGAAAATAATAAAAATATGTATTTTCAATTTATATTTTTAACTATTTCCAGAATTTGCAAAGTATCATCAATATAATACCAAATAGTACATTGCTTTCCCATTATTTTTTGTCTATGATTGGTTCAAATTTTAATAGACGATTTCAATGTGCGGAAATTGTTACTAAAATTAAATTACCGAGCTCCTTAATACATCTTTTTATGTTAAAAGACTACAACTGCAAAAGAAGATTATAAATCTGCAACCTGGAACTAAGAATTGAACTTGATATTCTATGCAGGTAATATTTAACAAAATTAACTTTTAATTGAACAAAATTAAATTCGAATTATTCTGTTTACTTTCAGAAAAATTAATTTAGCTTACAGTCTGCTGATTTATTGGAAATCTAGGCGCATCTACATACTAGAAGGAACATGCTAACATGGTTATTATTATAAGGAAGCTAATGATTTATATAATTTATTTTTTCACCCTATAGTTGTTATTGATAGTAATTGTATTTGTAAGTTATGTTAGAACAAAACACAAATGAAAAGAACCAAATTTATTTGTCTTTTGCATAATTAAAAAAATAATAAAATATTAAATATTATAAGAAACACATATTTTCTTTTATTTCAAATAAAACTAAATACGGTTTTGGAGTCGCAATATATACATTTTTTGATCGAAATTTATAACCAATTTCAATTAATTATTTAATTGAATGAATCAAATAGTTGATTGATTTTTGTAGCGAAATTAATTAAAATTTTAATTGATTCAATTAAAACTGTGATTGAATTTTATGTTAAAAATCAATCACGTTTTTAATTGATTCAATCACACAATTAATTGATTCCGTGACAAAAGTCAATTAATTTTTTAATTGAAAATCGTGTTGGTTTTCAATCAAAATGGGTGATTGATACTATCATTTTCGTGATTGAAGACATTTCAATTAAAAAAATGATTGAATCCGCGATTTTCTTGATTGAAATCAAAAAAATTTTTTTTGTGTGTAGTTAAATAATTTATTGTTTGGATCTGTTTGTTGGTGATTTTTGTAATTAAATTTGAAAATTTCTGTTTTTTGTTTCACTTCAGCCTTGAAAACGGTTTTGACGAAGTCAGCCGAAATATTGGAAATAAAACTTAAATAAAAACATCAATCCTATGTTTTTTTAATCGACCTATAGCCGAAACTATGATAAGTATTGCTGAAAATCATTTTTAAAATGTATGGGCCTTTTTCAGGAAATTGAAATAATGGAGATCTGGTAATGCTAGCATTTGACAATAACGTAAGCGATGCGAACGAACGAAAGGAAGATAGAGAAACCCAAATCTAGACGAAAGTGAGTGCACCCTCACAAAAAATCGCTTCTGTAACATATACTCCCAAACATATTTTGCTTCAAGCATATACATTTTTGGGTATTACCCAAACATTTATATGTTTGATCTCTACCAATATATAATATGTTTGAAAGCATATTGGTCTAAACAATATATGTTTGGGTAGTCTAAGTTCCAAACATTTTGTATTTTTGCATCCAAATTCAATAATGTTGTCTTCCAAAAAACAATATGTTATTATGTGACCATATAATATGTTTGGAAGCATTTTGCACCCAAAAATATTATATGCTTAAAAAAAATTCTCCCAAACAATATTGTGCTCAAAATTTTATTTATTTATTTATATATTTACAATCATAATGAATTATGAAAATAAACAGGTAATATAGGTGCTAACAACATAGGTTTTCGACCTGAATGCTCAAAATTTTGTTTCTACCCAATTGTATATTCCCCGACATCTTTCTCACTTCCACGAGATTTTTTAGTTCTTAGCACCTTTTTCTGTAATACAAACATTGTAGAAGAAATTATTCAATTTTATGATTTTTTTATTTTAATTTTACCTTTTGCCGGACGGGGATTCGAACAGCGGACCACACAGTTTGTAAGGATCAAAGAAGTAGCTGATCAATTGCCCAAGGAAAAATAAAATGTTAATTTTGTAATAACAAGCAACAACCACCAACTTAATTCAATATCGCTCCCTGTTAAATAGCGCTCCAAGCTACTAAACACATATATGTTTATAGGCTATTTCTAAATTAATATGTTTGCATCCAAGCATATTATATTTACAAACATTTTATGTCGCAAACATAATATGTTCTAACATATTAACATATATGTCCCAAACATGTTATGCTAGTTTATGAACATTATATGCTTGCACTCAAAAATATTGTGTTTAAAAATTTGTGTTCCAAACATATAATGTTTATAACCAAACATATGAAAAACAGTCTTTTTCATCCGTGTGACTACCGTTTGCTGTTACCAGGGCATTTGCTATCAAGATGTTGTTGTTTTTGTTTTCTGCTGGTTCAACAACCCACAATTTGCCGACTTCACAATCTCCATTCATTGGCACCCATAATATCGCTTCAGAATGCGGTGGTATTAACTCTGGCTTGCTTGTAGTCAATTGTCAGATAGGGATATTCTTGTCGTATCCCACATTAACCGGTATTTCGGTATCGGACCAGGTCATGACACGACGTCTCATATCCAGGTTTAGACTAAAGGCAATCATGAAATCCGCACCTATTATAACTTCATCTACTATGTCGGCCATAATGAACTCATACTTAACGGATATGTTAGCAATAGTTTACTTCATGGCGACTTTCCCATATACTGTTGCGGGTTCCCCTGTGGCTGTGCGTAGTTTGACTCCAATCAATGGTCTAACTTTTTCTTTTACTATGTCTGATCTAATGATAGACTTCGATGCACCCGTATCCAACGCCAATGTACGCTTGTCGCCGTTAATAAACCCCGCGACAGTTAAATTGTTATTTTGCTGTTGTACTATTGCACAATCTGTTGGAGCCAGCTCTTGTCCCGCTGAACTAGCTCGATTTAGTTTAAAGGTGACTCACTTGACTGTGGTTTCACCTTTTTATGGCTATTGTTTGATGGAGATGGTGATGTGGATCTTTTTTTGCGTCGTGCTTTGCATTCTCGAGCTATATGTTATGTCCGGCTTATCACAGTTAAAGCATTTGATTCGGGATTTAGTTGCATCCTGTTTCAATTCTTGCATTACACTCGGTCTCTACTCTGCGTACTTTGAGGCCGTGCCAGCAATCTCGCAGTTTCTTCGCAAGTGCAAATGTTACTGTTTCTGCGAATGTAGCCTTTTGTGACGCATATGTTGCACATTTTATGTCTGGGTATCGAATGCCATTCGCAAAGGTCTCAATTTTGATGCGATCCACAAGTGGGTGACTCTCTCCTGGGTATGTCAATAGGACCAACCGCTCAACTTCTGTTGCAAAGTCTTGTAGAATCTCATTTGACTTCTGGGCTCCTCCTATTAATTCCATTCTGAAGATATGTTCCTTATGTTCTCCACCGTACTTGCGTTGTAGTGCAGCTATTATTTCGTTATAGTTATTTCTGGAAGAAGTTGGGATACTTTGTAATACATTACGCTTCAATGCCAATAGAAGTTCAATTGCTCTGTCTTTGTCATTCCACATGTTTCTGGATGCCACCGTCTCAAATTGGAATTTGAAAACATCAAATGAAGATGAGCCATCAAAAACAGGATTTTTGATTTTTGGGCCCTCGATTACGCGCACGGGACCACCTTTAATTTCCAGGTCAGCCATTTTTTTCTCTAGGTGTAGAAGTTTCTCATCGTGAACTACAATTGTCTCATCCACGGATAGAACTTTCTTATCCAATTCTATAATTTGACCTTCTATATGGTCCACACGTTTCTCCATCCTTTCAGAAATTTCTTGAGGTTTTTCATTGAGAATTCTAGAATTTTCGTCGAATTTTTCTTCCAATTTTCTAGAATTCGCTTCTATTTTTAAAGCATTTTTCTAGAATTAGCTTCCATTTTTAGAGAATTTTCTTCCAGCATTTTTCTAGAATTCTCTTCCATCATTTTTAGAGAATTTTCTTCTAGTTTTCTAGAATTCTCTTCCATCATTTTGCTCACAACATTGAGGATTGATGTGTAATCTACAACACTCGAAGCCACTGATGGAGTTTCTACACTGCTGGTATTGACAAGAATTGATTTATCAATGTCTTCCTTATAATCAAACTCATGCGTCTCGATATCTATTTTTCGCCGTTCGAACTCTTCTAGTAGTCGTTTTTGCAATTGAGACTTGTTTCCTGTGGTCGGCTGTTCCAGTTTGCTCAATTCCTTCTGAGGCGTGTTTAATAACCCGATAATAAAAACACAGTTCTTTTCAAATAACAACAATCTACAATTTATTTGCTTAACTCATAGCTTTCACTTATTTACTCTACGTTTACGACAGACTTCACAGCTTCCTCTGTCAGCTCTTTTATAGTACTGTATAACGATATCGAAAATTCTCGGTAGTCTGGCCTACAACATTCTAGGCTATTATACTACTATCTGGTAGATGTCGCACGGGCGATATCGCACATATTTATCGGCTTATGCTCATTGTCCTGGCTACTATCATCTAGAACATTCTATTATCTGGCAGATGTCGCACATGCATAAATGATTATGGTCGTATTACTACAACTATAACAATAAGCAATGAAGAAAACAAAACCAAAGGTGGTTACTTTACAATGAACAATTTGGAAACTAATGGTGTTTTCTTTTCTGAAAAAAGTGCTTTGTCGTCATTTTGTCTGTACAGAATGCGCATTTTTAAAATGTTACAACCTAAAAAAATGCTATCATTTCAGCGGGCAGAAAAGAATTCAAAGAAGGAAACAGGGCAATCGCAGCACTCTCGTTTGTTGGCAGTGCTGAAAATGCCCGTAATTTGCCTATATGCGTGGCACTTTTTTCACAACAGAATTCGAAGCCTTTTCGCACTTTTGCCTGTCTTTTTAGAAAAGAACCTAAAAAGTACATTTTCCGGGCAAAATGCAAAAAAAGTGCGCATTTTTTACAAGAAAAGAAAACGCCATAAGAACACAAGAGATGTTTAGGAAAGTACTAGAAAATAAAGAAATGATTTTGACAAGTGATTACGTAATTTGACCGTTACAATTTAAAATTAACGGAAACTAATTTGAATAAACTTAAATCTAGAAATGTCAAATTCGCAACAATCTGTTTAATAAGATATTTATTTTTCAATTAGTTTTGTAGTGTATTATTTAGTGTAGTGTATTATTATATATTTTATTTTGACGAAAATGAATAAATTATGCAAAATTCATAGAATTTTGGCTTTGACTTTCTATTAGAAGTGGGGATATCATTTATAAAAATTTTGGTTGAAAACTATTTGCAACAATGTTAATTTTTAATTTGACTCGCATTGAAAATTGTTTGAGAAATTATTGAGTAGCGATGCATTTCAATTTGAGAATAACACTTGAGAAATTATTGATAATGTGTTGAATTTTACTGTTGAGCGTAATGTCTGTTTTTTTGTTGAGAACGCGATTTTCTCAACTTGAATATTATCCTAATGCTTTGAAATAATGTTTGAAAAATTGTTGAAATTTAGTATTTTTCAAACGTTTGTGTATATTGGGTATATATTATTGGGTATATATTAAAAAATACATAAAATGTCGTTTTTTGAATTTTTTTATTAAAGTAACAAGTAGTAACGAGTACTAAGTACGAAAGTATAGAATAGTAACGAGTAGTCAAAAGTAATCAAAATTCCCAATACTAAATATGTCCATCCACTACGGCATACTCCAATCCAATTACATTTGACAGTAATCGATATCGATATCAAAATGCATGAATTGGTAGTTCAACCTAAAGCCCCGTAAGCGGAAATTTCGTTTGCGTGCCAATAACACAGTTTTGCATTTCTTATGGGACCAAAATGTAAACAATCGATAATAACGCCTCACAGAATTTTGGATAGCACATATGAAGCAATGCATTTCTTATGGGTAGCGGAAATTCCCGTTAGAGGTGGATACCGGCCTAAAATAAACAAACAACAAAAATACGGTACGTATTCTAGCGAAATTTCCACTACACATGAACAATATATTTCTATTGTGTTATTTCATTTCATTTTGACAACGAAAATTCCGTGAGAATTCATTATAAATAATTATCTCTCTAAATTAATTTTTCCCAAACGAAACACATGGGAAAACTGTGTTATTGACATGTAAAGGAAATTTCCGCTAGAGGAACTTACCAGGAAATAGCCGCATTTGCAATATGGTATCCATTGTATAAAATTTCTCCTATTAAGCCCGGTATATACCTCTGAACAAATTCCCGATTTCCATAAGAAATGCATTTGTATTTATGCTACCGAAACATGTGTTTCTAAAGGTCAGTATGCACATCTAAAGAAATTTCCGCTACATTGCAATATTTGCTAGGAAATTTCCATGAGGTTATCGATTGTTTAAATGTTGCTTCTATAACAAACACATACATAACCTGTATTATCGGCTAGCAACAATTTTCACAAGAGCTGTATACCGACCTATATTGGGAGCAAAATATAAATCGTCGATGGTTAGGTTAGGTTAGGTGGCAGCCCGATGTATCAGGCTCACTTAGACTATTCAGTCCATTGTGATACCACATTGGTGAACCTCTCTCTTATCACTGAGTGCTGCCCGATTCCATGTTAAGCTCAATGACAAGGGACCTCCTTCGATAATATCGCTTTTAGGAAAATATCAAATATGACAATGTAGCCAAAGGTTGCATATCGGAACAATGTACCTCTAACCAAATTTCCGCAACCCATAAGAAATGCATTGCTATATTTGGTAGCGAAAATTCCGTAGGGCGTTGTTATCGAATGTGTACCCTTAGCTCCCATAAGAAATATATAGCAAAACTGTATTATTGGATTGCAACAGGAGAGAAACGAAAGAGATGCACGCACAGTCGCAACAGTTGGTAGTATTCTACCAATTTGACGTAATTTTCTATAGAAATAAAATGTTGACGAACTTTTTTATAGAAATAAAATTTTGACGAACTTTTTTATAGAAATAAAATTTTGACAACATTTTCTATAGAAATAAAATTTTGACAAAATTTTCTATAGAAATAAAATTTCGACGAAATTTTCTATAGAAATAAAATTTTGACAAAATTTTATATAGAAATAAAATTTTAACAAAATTTTCTATAGAAATAAAATTTTGCCAAAATTTTCTATAGAAATAAAATTTTGACAAAATTTTCTATAGAAATAAAATTTTGACAAAATTTTCTATAGAAATAAAATTTTGACAAAATTTTCTAAAGAAATAAAATTTTCTATAGAAATAAAATTTTGACAAAATTTTCTATAGAAATAAAATTTTGACAAAATTTTCTATAGAAACAAAATTTTGACAAAATTTTCTATAGAAATAAAATTTTGACAAAATTTTCTATAGAAATAAAATTTTGACAAAATTTTCTATAGAAATAAAATTTTGACAAAATTTTCTAAAGGAATACAATTTTGACAAAATTTTCTATAGAAATAAAATTTTGACAAAATTTTCTATAGAAATAAAATTTTGACAAAATTTTC
Source organism: Haematobia irritans (assembly GCF_050003625.1). Taxonomy (NCBI): domain Eukaryota; kingdom Metazoa; phylum Arthropoda; class Insecta; order Diptera; family Muscidae; genus Haematobia; species Haematobia irritans. The sequence continues at coordinate 42,477,352 of NC_134400.1, read as the reverse complement.
TATAGAAATAAAATTTTGACAAAATTTTCTAAAGAAATACAATTTTGACAAAATTTTCTAAAGGAATACAATTTTGACAAAATTTTCTATAGAAATAAAGTTTTGACAAAATTTTCTATAGAAATAAAATTTTGACAAAATTTTCTATAGAAATAAAATTTTGACAAAATTTTCTAAAGAAATAAAATTTTGACAAAATTTTCTATAGAAATAAAATTTTGACAAAATTTTCTATAGAAATAAAATTTTGACAACATTTTCTAAAGAAATAAAATTTTGACAACATTTTCTATAAAAATAAAATTTTGACAAAATTTTCTATAGAAATAAAATTTTGACAAAATATTCTATAGAAATAAAATTTTGACAAAATTTTCTATAGAAACAAAATTTTGACAAAATTTTCTATTGCAATAAAAATTTCTAATATTTTTTCATGAATTTGTCGAAACAATTTACTTATTTTTGAGATATGAGATTCGCAATACAGTTTCGGTAAAAGTTTGTTATATTGACCCCCATTTGCGCCCTTGGTGGGTTCATTGTTTTTTTGAGTGTACCTCCACTGTATGTTCATACCGGATTAAGCTTATGTATTATATCAATTTTTATACCCTCCACCATAGGATGTGGGGTATATTAACTTTGTCATTCCGTTTGTAACACATCGAAATATTGCTCTAAGACCCCATAAAGTATATATATTCTGGGTCGTGGGGAAATTCTGAGTCGATCTAAGCATGTCCGTCCGTACGTCTGTTGAAATCACGCTAACTTCCAAACGAAACAAGCTATCGACTTGAAACTTGGCACAAGTAGTTGTTATTGATGTAGGTCGGATGGTATTGCAAATGGGCCATATCGGTCCACTTTTACGTATAGCCCCCATATAAACGGACCCTCAGATTTGGCTTGCGGAGCCTCTAACAGAAGCATATTTCATCCGATCCTGCTGAAATTCGGTACATAGTGTAGGTATATGGTCTCTAAAAACCATACTAAAATTGGTCCATATCGGTCCATAATTATATATAGCCCCCATATAAACCGTTCTCCAGATTTGATCTCCGGAGCCTCTTGGAGGAGCAAAATTCATCCGATCCGGTTCAAATGTAGAACGTGGTGTTAGTATATAGTTTCTAATATACATGAAAAATTGGTCCACATCGGTTCACAACTATATATAGCCCCCATATAAACCGATCCCCAGATTTGGCTTGCGGAACCTCTGAGAGAAGCAAATTTCAACCGATCCGGTGGAAATTTGGAACATGGTGTTAGTATATGGTCTCCAACAACCGTGCCAGAATTGGTCCATATCGGTCCATAATTATATATAGCCCCCATATAAACCATTCTCCAGATTTGACCTCCGAAGCCTCTTGGAGGAGCAAAATTCATCCGATCCGGTTCAAATTTGGAACGTGGTAATAGTATATGACCGCTAACAACCATACCAAAATTGATCCATATCGGTCTATAGTTATATATAGCCGATCCCCAATCACACAAAAATTGGTCCATAACGGTTCATAATCATGGTTGCCACTCGAGCCGAAAATAATCTATCTGAATTTTATTTATTTTTCTATAGAAAATTTTGTTAAAATTTTATTTCTATAGAAAATTTTGTCAAAATTTTATTTCTGTAGAAAATTTTGTGAAAATTTTATTTCTATAGAAAATTTTGTTGAAATTTTATTTCTATAGAAAATTTTGTCAAACTGAATTATAGACGTATTTAATCGGTCTTTTTTGATTTAATATATACCACATATGGACTTACTTACAATTTAGAAGACGGTGTTAGGAGGTTTTAAGATACCTTGCCATCGGCAAGTGTTACCGCAACTCAAGTAATTCGATTGTGGATGGCAGTGTTTAGAAAAAGTTTCTACGCAATCCATGGTGGAGGGTACATAAGCTTCGGCCTGGCCGAACTTACGGCCGTATATACTTGTTATTATTTTATTAGTAAAATGCAATAAAAATAATTTCTTTCTGCTCTATTATTGGCTCTTAGATTTCTTGGAAAACGCATTTATTTCGGAGGCCAATAGCTTCGCATTGAATATTGGGGAATTTGTTTAAAACTCTTTTATAAATTTATTAAAAACATATTTAACACATTTGCATAAATTTCGCAGATTTTTTGTTTTGTTTCAATTTCGGTGATTTGGTTAAAATAGTGTTTCCCAAAACGGCGTGGACCCTTCGCTTGGAAAGAGTAGTTTTTGGTAGTGGAAATTTCCAAGAAACACTGTACTTACTGAGTACTTCACAAATTCTCTATAGAAATAAAATTTTAACACAATTTTCTGTAGAAATAAAATTTTGACAAAATTTTCTATGGAAATAAAATTTTGACAAAATTTTCTATGGAAGAAAATTTTGACAAAATTTTCTATGCAAAATAAAATTTTGACAAAATTTCCTATAGAAATAAAATTTTGACAAAATTTTCTATAGAAATTTCATTTTGACAAAATTTTCTATAGAAATAACATTTTGACAAAATTTTCTTTAAAAATAAAATTTTGACAAAATTTTGTTTAGAAATAAAGCGAAATTAATGATGCTCTATCGAAAATGTACGAAGAAGAATGTTTATGAATTGGGGAACCCTGGTATAAAATAAGCACCAGTAGTAGCAGTAAGATAAAACCGTTGGCTAAAACAAAACACAAACAACAAATTTGGAATGATAATTAAAATCGACGACTAGATGTATGGCGCCAAAGAAATTACTTACCATAAATCACAGAAGATGGACCACCAATAGCTTCATAAGCTTCTTTCCTTTCGTTGTCACTTTATGTCTATTTAAATATAATCTTATTTGGAATAATATTGGCAGATCCATATATGACCTTTTGGCATAGAAATGAAGTAAAAGTCAATATTTGTCTTATTTCTGCACAATATTTTATTTCTATAGAAAATTTTGTCAAAATGTTATTTCTATAGAATATTTTGTCAAAATTTTATTTCTATTGAAAATTTGAGAAAATTTTATTTGTATAGAATATTTTGTCCAAATTTTATTTCTATAGAAAATTTTGTCCAAATTTTATTTCCATAGAAATACAGTGACTTTTTTCACTAGACGTTTTACTCTTTTAGCAGAATTTTCTGCTTTATCTACTAACAAATTTTGTTTGGGTATACGATATGTGAAATTTTAAAAGATTTTTTTTTAAGTTTTGGTATTGGTTAATAATAGTATTGATCATAACATAAAAACCTCTTAGTGCTAAAACAAAATTAAATTTTATCGAAATTGGCGCCAGTTGGCTTAGATTTAAATTAAGCATAAATCTATTTGCTTAAAGTTCTATACTATTCGCTGAAAATAGCATATGCTAATAAATTGATTTTATGCTAAATAAAATAATTTTATGGTTTCAATCCTAATTCAGTAGGGATGACATTAAGTATGCCTCGAATGGGAGTATAAAAAAACAAAGCCCTTGAATTTTACAAAATTTGTTTAGTGGGTTTGGTGCAATCGGTGAAAGACATGTTTTAAAAAACTTCTTGGCATGCTCTGAAAAGAATAGACAAAAATGTGTAAATCATTCATTGAAATTAGGTGATTTAAAAAATTTTAAAATTGTCACAACGTGAGAAAATTGTGTTGATTTTAATTATTTTTTTTTGCTTAATCTAATGCCATGAGCTCAAAATAAAAAAAAATGTTTTACCCAAACGAAGTATTTAATTTAACTAAATTTAAATTTTGTCAAAATTTTATTTCTATAAATTTAAATTTCTCATAATATTATTCATAAAATTCTCAAGTGAATATTTAAATTTGGCCGGAATTATATTTGAACTTTGGGAGAAGCTAAAATTTTGTACCAAGTTTTTATTTCTTTGAAATACAAAATTTTCTTAACAACATTTGGAAAATTACTTATGCTATATAATTCTTCTTCAACATGATTAAATATATTGATCATTTTCATTAAATCATCTTTATAAAATATTTTAGTTTATTTTTTTTTGCATATTTGGCGGATTGTACAGATAATGTATCATTTTCCTACTTATGTAATGAGATCACTGTCGATAATACAATTCGATATAATTCGTTCAGAAAACGAAATTTTCTATAGCCGATTTATCTTTATTTTAGTTAATGAAAATTATTTGATTTTAGTTGGATTTGCCAAATGTGAGAAAATTTTTCATATTTTAATTATTTTTTTTTTTTTGCTTACTTTAATGATGTGATCTAAAAATGAGAAAAAAAAAGTTTTATACAAATGAAGTACATAATTTTACTAAATATGAAAATAGTTTATATTTTCCTAATATGCATGAAGTTAGCTGAAATTGAGTTCATACGTCTCTCCAATGAGTACATTTTACTTAAATTATGTGTGTCTAGAACTTCATATAGCACTAAAGACATTTTAACAATTTTTATAACAAATTTTTTCTTCCAAAATATGAAATTTTATTAAACAACAGAAAACAAAAATTATTATTCTCAATATATTTTCTTCAATTTGAGACAATTTATGTTGCATTTACTAAAATATTTTAGTTAAAATTTTGTAATATAAACCTACATTTTCTGCAATAGTGGGTTCACTTTTGTAGTTAACTATGACTGTTTACTTCATCGATAAAGTTTAGCCAATAACTTAATTTGAGTTGAATTGTGATATATGAATATAGTTCGTATTAAAAGTCTCACTGTTAGAAAAATATGTTTTTCATATGTTCCGATATAAACAAAATGTGTTTCGGGCACAATTTTAAAACACAATATATTTATGTGCAAACATGTAATGTTCCTAAACTAACACTAAATGTTTAGGGCATCAATATTAATATGTTAGAATATATTATGTTTGGGGCATGAATGTTTCAAAAAAATCATATATGTCAATGCAAACATATATAAATTTACAAATTTCGACTAAACATACATATGTTGTGATATTTTATTCGAAGCGACAGAGAGAGAGAGTATAGAGAAAGAAATAGAGATGGAAACCGGGAGAGTTGACGAAAGATATCAGCATAACACAACAAAAGAATCAAAAGAGAACAATTTCTGTGAAACCGCTTGTATGTTGTTTCGGAAAACTGTTTTATGATAAGGCCAAAAATTTGATATGCTTAAGTCTAAATATTATTTAATTTGAATAAAGAGAATAGACATTCGGAACCAAGAGAATAGACATTTGAAAAACAAACAGCATATGTTTTCGCCTTGAGAGCAGCCTTTTATGTATGTGTGGACATGTGTTTTGTTTATCATTTTGGCATTATGGTCACAATTTTTTTCTTGGTTCGTTAAAAGAAATCAGGGGTCTTCATAAAAATAACGAAAGGGCACTATACTCTTTTTAGAGTTGGGACAATAAAATGAAATAAGGAGGAAATAGTGAAAAATTACACAGTAGAATGTATAAAAACAAAGTTTAGTTCGTCCACGAGCAATTGACGGACACCTTCAAATATAAAAGCGGACATTAAGTTCGAGTTTTGCAGCTAAAACAATTTAAAAAGTTTATTTTCTTTAAAATGAATTATTAAAGAAAAATAAAAGGCATTTTAGAGCGATGGTGTAAAATGGTAGTAGAAAACTGTTCACGCCTAAATAAATTTATGTTTATATTATAAAATTATTTAAGTATGTTTATACTCGACTCCACGTTCTTCTTTTGTTAGAGTTTTTGAACTCCTTCCAAATTTTAAAGTTTTGTACTAAAAACAGTTTTTTGTTACAAAATTGTTATTTTTGCAATAAAAAAATAATATTTTATCCAAAAATCAGCCAATTTCGTTTATATCAAGCACTGTTACTGACTATAAATCTTTAATAACCCACTTTTCGAAGTTTCATTATAAAAATTTAATATAGTATAAATATAAATGTGTAAATTAAAAAAAAAAAGAAAAAGTGTTCGGTCGAAGCAGGGATTGAACCCACGACCCTTTGCATGCAAGGCAGACATGCTAACCACTGCTACACGTGGCAAACAAATGTATGTTTCTGTTAAATAATGTTATGTTTGCATGGGCTCGTGGGCGCTGCGAACTATGCTATATAAATGTAACTTATAACGATAATTATCTACTGGTGACTATAACAGCTACACACAAAAAAATTTCACGAAAATTTTTCCAACTAAAATTTTAATTGAGTTTTAAAAAATATTCAATTAAAAATTTAATTGATTCAACAAATTTTTTAATTGAAACAAAAATCAATCACAAAAATAATAGTATCAATTATTTTTTTAATTGGATCAATTAACTTTTTAATTGACCTTCAATTAATTTTTTAATTGATACTATCATTTCTGTGATTGAAGACATTTCAATTAAAAATTAATTGGATCAATGAATTTCGTGATTGAATCAGAAAAAAATTTTTTGTGTGTACGTAGCCCAGTGGATACTGTATTGGCTTACAAACTGTATGGTCCTCGGTTCGATTCTCCGTGCAGGCGAAAAGTAAAATTTAAAAAATTTATAAAAGTGAATAATTTCTTCAACATTATTTGTATTACAGAAAAAGGTGCCAAGAACTAAAATATTTCGTGGAAGTGAAAATTACGAGTATGTTAGGCAATGAGCACAATCGTCTTTGGGAAAAATTCTTCCAAGCATATAATAGTTTTGGGCTCAAAATGCTTCCAAACATATAATATGTTCACATAAAACAAATATATTAATGTTTCGGCAGTATCCAATAATATATGTGCTTCCTGCAAAATATGTTTGGAACATATGTTAAAGAAGCGATTTTTTTTGAGGGTGCTGTATCTTGTCATTATCTTTACACTCTTCCATACGACATCCCTATTGAGAATTAACATATAATGTGAAATATAGTAAACTTGTCTAAACTTGTCTAAATAATATTGAAGTAAACATTATAAATTACTATTAAAAAATGTGTGAATTTAATTCATTCGATTTGGAAGAGAATTTATTTGAATGAATATTAAAATGCTATAGAAATTCTTTTAGACATTGATTTTGTATATGATTAGTGTTCCAAGCCTTGTTTTTAAATCTATGGTACTGAAGATTTTCGTAACTCAGGAATGACGCCAGGGCTGAAGTTCATAGCATAACCATAAAAAACACTGTAATCATTAACATCCAAAAGTCGATAAATATTTCAATGAATTCATATTTTCTCTCTGTGGACAAAAAACCTTAAATACGTAATCCTGAAAATTTCCTTCTTTGACGATACATATATAAATACCTCATATTTTTTCTGCTTCTATTTGGTATCTTGTATTTTTTGTTTATTACAAATTTTGTACTGAAATCCTACACCATCCTCTTGTGAGTTTCAGTTCACAATGAAGTATGAGAAATATAATGGTGATTATAATGACAGCAGCAGATGAAACTTGTTTACTAACCTATAGTAAATAAAAGAATTTATTGCTAGCACAATAATGACGTCAATATATTTTCCTACGGCGGGAAGATTAAAATTAATTTTCTCATCAAATGTGAAAAAGATATAAATAAAGATATTAAAAAATAAAGTTTTTGACAAATGTTGATCCATTCAGAAATTTAATTGGTGAAAAAAAAAAATAAATAACATCAATGCTGGAAATTCATATGAGCTATCAAGTATGTGTCTTAAGTCTTTCGTTTTCTATTTACATATATATGGGGGTTTTCCGTAAACATAATACCAACGGGAATAAACAACAATTTTATTTATTAACATATATGAAATTTCATACAATACAATACAATCATTGTATTTATTACAGACCCGGTGATTTGTTGAACTTTGGAAGAATTTACATCTTTGAAAAGAAATTAATATCTTCAACAGTTTATACAATTTTTTTATATTAAACTTATTGTTATAAATATTATATAAATTTTCCAGTACTTTATTTATAATTTGGAAATTTTGATTAACTAAATGTAATACAAACGAATTAAAAAGAAATCGTATTTGCTAATCTGACGAATTTTAGACCATAGAGAAATCTATTCAAAAAGTCATAAATAAATTTAATGAAATGTGACCAACTACTAGCAAGGCTTCCAATAAATACTCCCCGCACATTATATAATTATTTATTTGAATAAACAATTTTATTAACATAAGCTTACCATATAAATTAGAATTATTCATTGAAATGTATAAATGAACACCCACGCATGAAAAAAGATGCAAAAATAAATAAAGAAAAATAAAATGACGATTTAGTAAAACAAAAATCCATGTATGGTTTCAAAGATTTTTGTTTTTATATTGCATATTGAGTTTGGTATTGATTCTGATCCGCACTAAGGATGTTTTTTAGACGAAATTCTCTTTTAAATTTTATTTTTTTTCCCTACTTAATGACTAAATTAATTTTTTTTTATTAAAGTCCTTGTGTTAAATTTTCCATTTTTAAAATAAAGTATTGAAAGATTAAGTTACAAGTAATCATCGAATTTTAATGTCTTGAAAATTCATTTTGACAAATTTTTCTACGGAAATAAAATTTTGACAATATTTTCTATAGAAATTGAATGTTGACAAAGTATTCTATAGAAATACATTTTTGACAATTTTTTCTATAGAAATAAAATATTGACAAAATTTTGTATACAAAAAAATTGACAAAATTTTCTATGGAAATAAAATTTTGACAATATTTTCTATAAAAATAAAATTTTGACAATATTTTCTATAAAAATAAAATTTTGACAAAATTTTCTATAGAAATAAAATTTTGGAAAAATTTTCTATAGAAATAAAATTTTTATTGTTGTTTTTGATCTCAGCTTAAAACCATGCATTGACTAAACTACAAGAGTAGCTTAACCAACAGAGGAAAAGTATGCTTGTCAAATTTATTTGGGCAAAGCCCTATAGACTGCAAGATGAGCTTAAGACCTTAGTTGTCATAGCCATTAAGCCATTTAAGTTATCAATTTCAATTGTAACTTAATAATGAATAAATAAATAAATAAATAAATAGACTGCAAGATGGTTGGATGTACAGCTCTTTCGGAATTACCCCATTCCTTTGAATTTGGCAAAGGAAAAGAGATATGCTTGCAAATTTGTTTAGGCAGTAGCCGACTATCAAACCTTTCTTCGGAAGGTTCAAGTGTAGTTCACTTTGGTTTGAGTGAATTACCCGAATTTATTCTGATAATTGGTTGATAGTTTTGCTGCAAGTAGAGGATGCTGATGAGGAATATGGTAATTCCGAAACAGCTGTACATCCAACCATCTTGCAGTGTATAGGACTATGCCCAAATAAATTTGACAAGCATACTTTTCCTTTGTTGGTTAAGATACACTTGTAGGTTATTCAATGCATGGTTTTAAGCTGAGATCAAAAACAGCAATAATGATTGAAGAGAAAACAACAATAACAAACAAAACGAATGAAATAAAATTTTGACAAAATTTTCTATAGAAATAAAATTTTGACAAATTTTTCTATACGAATAAAATTTTGACAAAATATAGAAATAAAATTTAGAAAAAATATTCTATAGAAATAAAATTTTGGCAAAATTTTCTATAGAAATAAAATTTTGACAAAATCTTCTATAGAAATAAAATTTTGACAAAATTTTCTTTAAAAATAAAATTTTGACAAAATTTTTTTATAGAAATAAAATGTTGACAAAATTTTTTATAGAAATAAAATTTTGACAAAATTTACTATAGAAATAAAATTTTGACAAATTTTTCTAAAGAAATAACATTTTTTTCCAAATTTTGGTAGATTATTTTTGGCTGAAGTGGCAACAAGAATCCATTATTAAGTTAGCCTGATTTTACCAAATAAAAAAACTTGATTTGCAGAGTTTGATCAAATTTTGGTGGTTGTTATGGGAAAAATGTTTCTTCAACAGAAGTGTTTTATTATTTTATTTTAGAAGGGGATTTATTAGTTTTTTTTTATCACTACTAATAGCGACAATTTATTTGAGTGAGACTTTGATAGTATGGCGTAAAAGAAAACTTAGAATTTTCGAAGTTATTTATAGAAAATTTAATCATAGTTTTTTTCTAAGATTTTTTTTTTCAAAATATTATTCCTATTGAAAATTTTGTAAAAATTTTATTTCTATAGAAAATTTTGTCAAAATTTTATTTCTATAGAAAATTTTTGCAAAATTGTATTTCTATAGTAAATGTTGTCAAAATTTGTATATCTATAGAAAATTTTGTCAAAATTTTATTCCTATAGAAAATTTTGTCAAAATTTTATTCCTATAGAGAATTTTGTCAAAATTGTATTACTATAGAAAATGTTGTCAAAATTTTATATCTATAGAAAATTTTGTCAAAATTTTATTTCTATAGAAAATTATGTCAAAATTTTATTTCTATAGGAAATTTTGTCAAAATTTTATTTAATAATGATATTTTTAGGGTCCTATGTAGTTTTCAATCTAGGATCTTTGGGAGGACATTTTTGGAAGTGCGTTTAAAGTTGTGCCTTTAGAAGAGCTTCTAATTTTTTTTTAAATCTGAAGATTCATTATTTCTGTAAATTTAGAGAGGGCACAAATTTCAACAAATTGAAGCAAAGAATTTAAACTTTCTCTAAATTAAAATTTCATTATTTAAAAAAATGGCCTTAATATTGTGTAAATTGCGTCTCCAAAAATTTAGGTTGATATGTCGTAGCTTCTTTTAGTTTTCAAATTTAAAAACTATAGATAAGGATGAAAACCTTACATTTGCATAGATTTTCTTAATATATAAAAATGGAAATGAAGCTATTTTCGAAGTATATAATGGCAATAATTGTCCCCATGGATAATAGTAATTAAAAGAGTTATGAGATTTATAGGACACGGTCGGTCGATGATCATTATTAACAGGTTCGTGTTTTAGATGTTTGGTGCCGAAATAAATACCAACTTAAAAAAAACCAAAAATATTTCAACCGGTTTCAAGCTTAGGCTGAAACACATACAAAAAAAACCATCATATACGTAGTAAATTTTTTTGCAAAATAAAAAAAATCAGAATAACAACAGATCAAAAAAAAAACAAAATGCTATTCTGTCATGGGGAGAGTCTAGCTTTATGTCAGCAACGATTGTAAACGTCACGTTTGTTAGAGGCGGATGCCTGACGCCTTATACCAATGGCTGGCACCTGTATATTGGTTATTTTTGTGCTGAGTATTATTTAAAAGTGAGCGCAGATGACGATAACGCTTCAGTTGGATTTAAAACATCAAACAGTTAGCACATAGCAAAGATTACTTTCGAATAAAAATTCGTGTTGCAAATAAACAAGAGAGAATCGAAAAAGAGTTGAAAGAAATTCAGTGAAAATTCAAAAGCAAACAAATTAACAATTCTTAATGAAAGAAAACTACAAACAAAAAACAACATAAAAATCATTAAAAAAGTGTAGCAAGAAAAATTTTACTTGAAAACTAAACACTGTGTATTTATTAAATTTATACACTACAACAAAACCTAAAGAAAATATACCCCAAGTGTTGGAAAGTTCTAAAAACAGATTAAAACAAAAATAAATAAATAAATCATGTTGTGCAACAAAGTCTTCACATCAATTGCCGGCGTTTTGGCTATTGTCACCGTATTATTATGCTGTTTCAGCTCCAGTCAGGGAGCTGTATTCACACAAAGAGCCATATTAAATCCTGGTTAGTATTTTGCAATAATATCTTTATCTTTAATGGAATAGAAAAGGAAGAATTAATTAAGGTGTTTATGTTATCTAGAAGCGGGAAACTGAAGTAAAAAAAATATAAAGCAGTAAAATTTTCTATAGAAACAAAATTTTGCAAAATTTTTCTATAGAAATAAAATTTTGACAAAATTTTCTATAGAAATAAAATTTTGACAAAATTTTCTATAGAAATATAATTTTGACAAAATTTTCTATGGAAATAAAATTTTGACAAAATTTTTTATGGAAATAAAATGTTGACAAAATTTTCTGTAGAAATAAAATTTTGCAACAAATTTTGACAAAATTTCCTATAGTAATAAATTTTTGACAATATTTTCTATAGAAATAAATTTTTGACAATATTTTCTTTAGAAATAAAATTTTGACAAAATTCTCTATAGAAATAAAATTTTGAAAAAATTTTCTATGAAAATAAAATTTTGACAATATTTTCTATAGAAATGATATTTTGACAATATTTTCTATAGAAATAAAATTTTGACACAATTTTCTATAAAAAAAATTTGACAAAATTTTCTATAGGAATAAAATATTAAAACATTAGAAATAAAATAAAGGTAAATTTTCAATTAATGTCCCAAAACAACTATTCTATCTGTGCCTTCTTTTTGGATTTATTTTATTAGGCCATCAAGACACATATACGTACGGACAAACTTTATATGAACGCACATACTTTGGGTTTCTTACCCTGACCTCTAACATGTTTCTCACCCGCTTTGTCAAATATATATACTCAACTATAATGCCAAACATAAAATCGACGGCTACTTTTCAAATTATATATATATATATATATATATATATATATATATATATATATATATATATATATATATATATATATATATATATATATATATATATATATATATATATATATATATATATATATATATATATATATATATATATATTATATATATATATATATATATATATATATATATATATATATATATATATATATATATATATATATATATATATATATATATATATATATATATATATATATATATATATATACAAGTAATTTAATGTCATCAAAATGCACAGTCATAAAAAAACACTAAAAGGCTTAACTTTTTATGGG